>NC_030431.2:12175582-12438082 GCF_001660625.3 Ictalurus punctatus | reverse complement strand
TCAAGGAAGATAATAAAATAATTTTTAAAAATGTCATGAACCCTTTAAGATATTCCTATAATATATCACCATCATTTGCAAATTAACATTAGACCTACCCCAGATTCTGAACAAAGTTGATCACATATCGGTGGAGGCTACTAAATTGTATCATATCCTACTGTTGCAGATTCAATGGTACTTTCAAATGTAAAATCATTGCCTCAAGATTCAAAATTATATTGCAGTTTGGAGGTTTGCATCCCTAATACAGTGCTGTGAAAAAGTAGTTCTTCTGTTTTTGTGTATATATCATGCTAAAAAGTTTCAGAAATCAAAACAAAATCTAATATAAAACAAAGGTGACCTGAGTAAACATAAAATACAGTGTTTAAATGATAATGTTATTTAGTGAAGCGAAAAAACATTATCCAATACCAACTGGGCCTGTGTGAAAATGTATTTGCCCCTTGTAGTTACTAATTCCCCAAATCTATGAAATTGCATTCATAATGGAGTTCAGCTGGACTAGACACAACTAGGCCTGATTACTGCAAACCCTGTTCAATCAAATCAACACTTTTTCAACAGCATGAAGATGGTAAAAAAGGTCGTACCCAGTAGCACACTATGCCGACGTTGAAAGAAATTCGAGAAATTCATCGGTCTGGGAAAGGTTACAAAGCTATTTCATAGGCTCTGGGACTCCAAAAAACCACAGTGTGAGCCATTTTCTACAAATGGAAAAACAGCACAGTGGTGAAACGTCCTAGAAGTGGCCGACCTTCCAAAGAGCACAGCAACAACTCATCCAGTAAGTCACAAAAGAGCCATGGACAACATCAACCGACCTACAGGCCTCTCTCGCATCAGTAAAAGTCACTGTTCATGACTCCACTATCAGAAAGACACTGGGCAAAAATGGCCAGGTGAAAAACACTTCTAACTGCTAACCTGACTCATCTGAATTTTGCCCAAACACACATTGATTAACCTTTTTGGGAGAATGTTCTATGGACTGATGAGTTGAAAGTGGAACTGTTTTGGAAGACAGGAGTCCCGTTACATCTGGCATAAACCAAACACAGAATTCCACAAAAAGAATATCATACCTACAATCAAGCATGGTGGTGGAAGTGTGATGGTCTGGGGATGCTTTGCTGCTTCAAGGCCTGAGCAACTTGCAATAATTGAGGGAAACATGAATTCTACTCTATACCAGAAAATCCTAACGGAAAATGTCTGGTCTTCAGTCCGTAAGTTGAAACTCAAGCGGAACTAGATTATACAGCAAGACAATGATCCAAAGCATAGGAGTAAATCATAGTCCTAGAAGTAAGTGAAAGACTGATCTCCAGTTATTGGAAGCATTTGGTTGCAGTTATTGCTGCTAAAGGTGGCACAACCAGATTTTGAGTTTCATGGGGCAATTATTTTTTCTCATTGATGATAGGTGTTGGATAACTTTTTTGCTTCAGTAAAAAATATATATAATAACTGTATTGTGTGCTTATTCTGGTTGCCTTTGTTTTATGTTGGATTTTTGTTTGAAGATCTAAAACGATTTACTGTAGTATGAGATACACATAAAAAGAGAAGAAATCAGTATGGGGCAAATACTTTTTCAGAGCAGTGTAAATACTGACTCAGCTGTGTTACGTGTTATATCCCATGTGTTTTAAGCTAAAGCAGCATAAGAGGGAGCATGATGATCACCTTAAATATGATTGAACTGAGCTTTCCTTCTTAACATGTTTTATGAGTTTGTGCTTGTGGACACAGGGGACATACTACATGTAAGCAGGGTGAAAGTCACCATTGAGGAAAGACATGTCCATTAGAAACAGTATCCTTTACAGTATAACTCTGTCCACTCAGTAGCCAGAACAAATTGTGACCTTTCCCATCCATTTTTAACCCTGATAGACAAGTGACTAATGTCTTTTTCTCCTGCACACTCACTATATATGACCACACTACATATTTATAGCCTTCATAATGACTTTTAGTGGCATTATTGTAGACACTGATTGCAGATCTATTTCAGACGCCCTTATTACACTAGAGCTTAATCAACTTCACATTTTAAATGAAGTACAATATTTATATTGAAATAACTGCAATTCTTCAAACTGACTTCCCTTGAAATCAGCTTTATTGAACATCACTAAGCCATTCAACTTCATTTTCACTTCCTCATTGGAGCATCAGGTTGCTTTTTACAGCCTCGGTTGGATTTCATGACTTCCAGATATTGAACGTTTTGCATGTCTGCACACATACATGCAAATTCCTAGCCAGATGTTCAGATGTTGTGCCTTTTTTTGCACATTTTGCCGGTCCTAATTAGATGTCCAGATATTGAACATTGGCTTCCTATATGCTCACTATATGGGTTATAACATAATGACACGGTAGAACGAACATGTCAATGCTACTTGACTGTAAAAGCCCATATTAGATTCATCACATCCATTTTCTCTACCACTTATCCTACAATGGAGCCTATCCCAGGGGACTCAGGGTACAAGGCAGAGGATACCCTGGATGGGGTGCCAACCCGTCGCAGGGCACAATCACACACACACACACACACACACACACACACACACACACACACACACACACACACATTCACACACTAGGGACAATTTGGAAGTGCCAATCAGCCTACAATACATGTCTTTGGACTAGGGGAGGAAATCAGAGTACATGGAGGAAACCCCCAAAGCACAGGGTGCATACTCCATGCACACAGGGCGGAGGCAGAAATAGAATCTCCAGTCTTAGAGGTGCGAAGCAAACGTGCTAACCAGTAAGCCACCACACCATATTATATTCAGCTAAAGTGGAAAAAAAAACAATGACAAAAAACCCCCGTCTGCAATAAGGGTTTAATGGAGTCAGTCTTATTTTTAAGGACATGTACCTTTCATATTTACATTACAGCATTTGGAAGACACCCTTATCCAGAGTGACTAACAATTATCTTATTTTGTATAACTGAGCAGTTGAGCATTAAGGTCTTTGCTCAAGGGCCCAACAGTGGCAGCTTGCCAGTGCTGAGGTTTGAACACACAATCTCCCAATCAGGGGTCCAGCATCTTAACGGCTGAGCTACCACATCCCTATTTATTCCCCTATTTAATGATCTGGTGATGTGAACATGTGAAAGCAAAGTTTGGCATAAATGATGTTCATTTATTCATGCATTTATTAATTTGTATACACAAAGTTTAGAATTTAACTGTTCGGTGTAATTTGCCAGCTTAAAGTAGAACATAAGGTTATTGTCACGTCACGGCAAACTAGCAACTCCATTTCCCAGAATGAACTGCAAACTACAAACATGGCCAACAACTACAACTCCCAAACAACACTCAAAGACATTCAAGGTCGCCTGCAGACTAATCACACACGCCTGTTCCCAATTACACTCTTAATTACACCACAATACTTAAGAGACTCTCACACACAATGTCTTCGCAAAGTGACTCGCACAGTTGATCTTTTCTCTGTCGTGTACCAAGCGTTTCTCTAGTGTTTGTTAGCTCGTTTTTTTTTTCTTCTTTTAAATATATAAACTTTGTTTACTCCTTTGACTTTGGTTCTCTGCTTTGCCTGATTGTGACCCCTGCCTGTCTTTTGCCTTGCCTTCTGGATGTTATACTTTTCATTAAATCTCTTAATTGCAATTGCATCTCTCCTAGTGCTCATTATGTGACACTGGTCTTAAAAAGTGAAATTTGGAAGCTTTACTTTCACTATCAATACTGTGCCAGTGATTCTAGTATTTGAACAGTAAAATTCATTCAGACTGCTGTAAGGTGTTACCTCACACATATGACACAGAAGTGTGCGCGTGTGCGCACATGCACACCAGCAAACATGCATACAAAAATGTCTATTTAAAGTAGCTGAATCTATTCACATAAATAAGGAGATTGAGAAAGTGATAGCCAGCTAAAGTATGATGGAAAAACATGACTGAGCGTAAGAAGAAATATGTGTGTGAGAGAGAGAGAGCTGCTGAGAGAATCAGTGCACGACCTCTGCTGTGTCACTCTCTGGGTGGGACGTTTGAGTGTGTGATCAGTGGGTTAAGGGGTAGGCAGACCACATCGCAGGAACACACGCTCACACATGCGCACGCTGCAGTTCAGTCCTTAATTCACTGGATTTACTGTCAGTGTGGAATTTCACATGTGATCATGTTGCATGTGTATACTCAGTCTGGGTACTTCAATTTCCTCCCATTTACCAAAACCCTACACAGATTGACTACTGTAGGTAAATAGTCTGCACTTACATAGCACCTTTTAACATTAGTGGTTCTACAAAGCACTTTACACTATTTCTCATTGATTCATTCCCACACACACACCCCAGTGGCAAGCCTGCCATGAGGAGCAACTTGGGTTTAGTGTCTTGCCCAAGGATACTTGTGGAGGCATGTGGACCGGGAATCGAACCACCAACTCAAGCCGCCCGCAATTACTAGAAGAAATAAAACACTGTCATATTGAATATGCACTCACTGAACACTTTGATAGAAACATGTGGCAGTTGGGCAATGAATAAAATCATGCACATGCATACATAGCAAGAGATCCAGGCATTTTCACATGAAACCTCACAATAGGGGGAAATCTCAGTGATCTCAGTGATTTTCACACAAATCAGTCCCTAGAGTTTGCACTGAATGGCATGAAAAACAAAATTAAACATACACTGCGTGGCAGGTGAAAATGCATTGTTGGTGACAGTGGTTGTAAGAGAATATTCAGGCTGGTTCAAGCTGACAGGAAAGCTACAGTAACTCAAATAACCACTCTTTACATCCGTAGTGAAAAGAAAAGCATCTCAGATTACACAACATGCATAGTCCAAATATTAGTTTAATATTTTAATGGACAATGTGATTTACAATAAATAAAAATCAACTGTAGCCTACTGGCTCACTTATGTCCCCATGTATTCTATATTTGCTTGATGAAAATGCAAGGGTAGCACTGATGTCATTTTAATCTAAAAGCATCTATATATTCATCTCCATGGTTGTTCATTGATATATTTTCTTCATTTCATTCTTGAAACATATACCGAGTAAACTGAGAGTTTATGGATAAACCTAGACATACTTTTCAGCATCAAGAATATGTGCAGCATGTTTCAATGCTGTTTTAAGGTGTTAAGACATAGCGTGGGGATGGATCAGCTTATGCTGCATTCTCAGTTGGTTTTAAAAAAAGAACTATCTGGTAAAAAATCAATTCCCCCTTTTCACACCTGAGAAGAACAAATGTCCCTGTACTTGTTTTTATTCCCTTATCACAGAGTGTCGGGCGAGAACAGACCTGATCACACCATCCATATGCATACACACACACACACGCGCGCACACGCACACATGCACACACAAACACACACACACACACACACACGCGCACGCACGCATCACTGCAGTTGTGCGAATCAAATGTTCTCATAAAAGCACAAAGCACATAACAAGCTGATTCAGGAGTGAAGGACAGGTACCTACTATAAGATATGCTGCTTTGTTGCCTTGCTGATGATTTACAGCTTATGGTCCAGGTTTTTATTTATTTATTTTTATGAAGACTGGTGGTATCATGAGTTCTGCCAAGTGCTTTAGCCCTAAAACCTTGTTGCCTCGGCCAGGAGGTTAAGACTTGAATCTTCCAAAAAAGGATAATGACCCCAAACAAAAAATCCACGTTACCCTCGCTCAGTCTCTTGATTTGAATCAGATAGAAATTCTGTGGTCTGAATTAAAGAGTGAAGAGGCAATGCACCATGCAACATATGAATATAAATGACCATGAGATGTTCTGCATTACAACATGCTACAAAATGTATTAGAAACTTCCTAAACATTATTAGAAGGGGCCAGATATGAACTGTGGGTGCTGATAATTTAAACTGATGTTTCACATAAAGAATGTTGCTCATTGTTATGAAGTGCTAAGAATCCAAATCACCCCCCCCCTCCCCCCACAACACGCACGTAACACACACGCACGCACACCTCACAACTCTGGCATATATTGACATGAGCAGGATATAATAATTACAGTGTTCTCTTTGGGTTTTCCTTATTGAGACCAGAATTTTTGTCCCCATGACTCTATGAGGTGTGGGAACAGGATGCTGTCCGCATGAACAGAAGAGCACACACACACACACACACACACACACACACACACACACACACACACACACACACACACACACACACACACACACACACACACACACACACACACACACTATTATAGCTATGTCAGCACAATACCCTCTACTATCTTTTTTCCTTGATGTTTATTTATATGCACGTATTTGAAAGAAGTGAGAAATTATTGTGTATGATAGTGGCAGTTTAATAGATAATTCTCCCTATCTGTGTGTGTGTGTGTGTGTGTGTGTGTGTGTGTGTGTGTGTGTGTGTGCGCGCATATGTGTGGGCATGTGCCCTTTTTCCAGGACTCTGGCTGAGACAACAGCTGCTCTCTAATATGGAAAGGAAGCTGGTTGTCCTGTTCTTCAATGCCAGAGTGCAGCCGTCAGGATATGCAGAAGCACACTGGAGATGAATATGTGAGGAATTGGAGTGGGGTGTTGGGGGGGAGGGGGGTTTGTTGTCTGCACCATGTTTTTACCTATTTACATTGACAAACTTTCCCCATAATGATAGGAATAACTGACAATTTAGCCTTGTGACATTTGTCTGTTCATCCTCAGAGAAAATTGCTGTTTTACCAAAATGGCAGATTTTTCAATTTATCCATTTTCTGTACTGCTTATCCTACACAGAGTCGTGGGGAGCCTGGAGCTTATCCCAGGGTACTGAGGGCACAAGGCGGAGGACATTCTGAACAGGGTGCTAACCCATCACACACAATCACGACAGTTTTAGAGATGCCAATAAGTCTAAAACACATGTTTTTGGACTGGGGGAGGAAACCAGAGTACCCGGTTTAACCCCTGTTGAACCCCTGAAGCACGGGGAGAACATTCAAACTCTGTACACACAGGGTGGAGGTGGGAATCAAACCCCCAACCCCAGAGCTGTGAGGTAACCACCGTAAGTCACCATGCCCCCATGGCAGCTTTTATTATAATAAATAAACACATACATAAAATAAAGGAAAAATAACTATTTAATTTAATTTGCTGAGTTTAGGATTAGGGTCAGATGAAAGCATAGCTTTATTGAGCATGTTTGGACATTTGACTGGTCCCCACAAGGAACACTGCCTTTTTTTTTTTTTTAACTGCAGCTTTTATCCATCCATCCATCTTCTACCGCTTACAGGGTCGCGGAGGAACCTGGAACCAATCCCAGGGAGCATCAGGCACACCCTGGACCCGGGTTACACCCTGGACAGGGTGCGGTGCCAGTCCATCGCAGGGCACAATCACATACACACTCACACACCCATTCATACACTAACGGACAGTTTTAGACATGCCAACCAGCCTACCATGCATGTCTTTGGACGGGGGGAGGAAACCGGAGTCCCCAGAGGAAACCCCCGCAGCACGGGGAGAACATGCAAACTCCGCACCCCCAGACCCTGGAGGTGTGAGGCAAACATGCTAACCACTAAGCCACCGTGCGCCCTGTAGCTGCAGCTTTTATTTGAAAATAAATAAACGAACAAATAAATAAATAAATAAAATGGCCAAAAGATTTTCCTTTGATTCAGGTGTAGCATAGCATTAGCTGCATGAATTAATAATTAAATCAAAACAAACACGTGTGTGTGTGTGTGTGTGTGTGTGTGTGTGTGTGTGTGTGCATGTGCATGTGTGCGTGCGTGTGTGTGTGTGTCACTTTTGCACAAGGCGAGGACAGAGCTTGATGTTCTGGGACTTTACTAATGGCACCACTCAATGGATTTCTCATCTGCTTGCTGAATGGTGATCTCCTTTGAGTGCATCTGAGCAACACAAAATTGAATGTCCTCTCGCTTCTCTCCCCACACCCCACACTGCCCCACCTCGTCAGGCAGATGGGTTTATTTCTGGCGTTTCCTCACAGCTCTGCGAGATCCAACATGGTCTTGACAGGAAAGATCCACCCATTCAGAAAGGATGTTAGTGGCTGTGAAAAGCAGAGCTTGGGGAGGTGACTGTTTGACACAGGTCATTTGAAAGGCCAGATACCCATTAAGCTCATGTCAAACCCAGGCTGCTGACACAGCACAACCCACATGAAGCCATCTGCAGCTCCTCTAATAAAATTGCCATGTTTTACTACTACATTACCAAAATGATTGAGTTTCTTCAAATGACTGAGATGCTGTGAAACAACTGCTTTGATTAATTTGTGTTGTTCCTAATTTAGTTGTGCATCTCTCGGAAGAATAATAAAATGAGTTATTAAATGAACTAGGAACAATGTAAAAATCTGACTTTTGTGTTTTTCTGTCTAGTTATGTGATACTATTTTTAAAATGGTTACTGCAGATAAACTATGAGGACAGCAAGGGTTACACTTGTGCAAATGTAATCTTGTGCTAAAAAAACAACATCTTAATATTCATCCATAATCTAAAAATACCCAAATGTAAATGCAGTGAAGTAAACTCTAAAATACCGCTACTGAAGAATGTATTAAAAAACAAAATCAACCGCTTCAGCTGATGAGCATTATATTACATTAGTGTAAACTTGTGAATGATAGCTAACACTAATGCTAGCTTTACTGGTGCACACTGCTTGCCTGCATTAAACTGTGAAGGGTAAATCAATTTGTATTTGTTGTTTCATCACAAATATTAACCTGCTAATATATATTTTTAGCCACTATAACCCTGCTTGCTAAGTATGGTCAATAATAAAGGATATTAACCATGGTGTGAAATTTTTTGAAAAATCTTTGGTGATAACAGAGAATGTCTAGCCTAGGGATGTAAATAATACTACTATCTGTATTGTGTATTTGTATCTGTATCTCTATTTGATTAGCAGTTCCCTGGTGTAGTAGTGGCTAGCATGTGGCGCTCTCACCACTGTGGCCCAGGTTCAATACCCAGTCAGGGAACCAACCCCAGCCACTGGAGGGTTGCACGAGCCAGTGCACTCTCACTGCCAGTCCCAAGCCTGGAAAATGGGGAGGGTTGTGCCAGGAAGGGCATCTAGCATAAAAGCATAAAACATGTGCCAGAATCAAAATATGCAGACGGGTGAGTTGCTGTGGCAATTCATTTCTGTATTTGGATTTAAACTAGATTAAAAAAAAAAATAAAATCCATACCACTATACCCTATAAATCCTGGGAAACACTGAAAAAAACAGGGCTGGTGAAAAAAAAAGAAGTTATTTTTTCATACACAAATTATAACAACAAATGGCAATTTGCAGAACATAACTTTATTCAACTCATGAACCTGATGTTCCGGTCAAGCATTCTTTCTTCTATGTAATGTGACCGAGTAATCAAGTTTCCTATGTTTCAAAAGAATGATGTCTTTCCCTAATGCAGGGAACTGTTGTTTATAGTTGATAACAATAGCCATATAATAATATTTTATCAGATTGACTTTTTTTGGGGTGTGATACATTCCAGAAATATCAGAAAAGTGCCCAATCCACATTACCAGAATGTACTATCAGCTCAGATGTAGTGCTCAGAAAGTCATATGCGCACTTCATTGTATTGAACACATGATGTGTCAGGATGATTTTAAAAAATAATAATGCAGAATTTACAAAATACACAATGAATAAAAAATACACAATGATAAAAAATACAAAATGATAAAAAATACACAATGAATGTACAAGTAAATAGCAGGGATATGCTTCTATTCATATCATGGGGAATGAACATGTTTGCCATGTGAGCGCAGTTGCTAGGGTCACAATTTTTACAGCACTTTGGACTTGTTTTTGGAATTAAAAAAAAAAAACATTGTTGGTGTAAAAAGCAACTCCAATTTCTGTAAACACTGGATATGGCAAACAAAGGGAAAATGTAAGTACAGACAGTGTATCTACAGTATAATGTACAGAAAAGAATACTGGTTTATGATATATTGTGAAGATAAAATGGGTTTAAGGAGTGGACAATGCCTGTGTATTGCAGATACTCCAAATCAGAAATTTCTCAAGTCTTTCTGTGTGCTTTTTGAAATGTAGTTGTGGTGTGAATTTGCTGAGACATGACAACTCTGCCTACCAGCTTCACAGCTTCATGCCCTTCAAGCTCTGCATAAAAAAAACTTTCAAAAGTAAAAACCTTTTTTGTTTCATCCTGTGGGATCTCAGTCCTGATGCACACATCTAGACTCAATGTGAAGCGTTCTGACAAGCTTTCTAAAAAGAAAATCAAGAATAGCGTGCCTCCTATTTGTATTTGTATTCGTTTAGAACATTAATTGTACCCATCTCTGTTTCCTGTTGTGTTGTGACAAATAGCCTCTGATTTCCTTCCCATGAAGTGTATAAACAATTACCTGAACCACAAATCATTAAACAGTTGCTATGTAATGCACACATTTGCAAGCATATAGCTGGAGAAATGAAACCCAACATCAATGGACTGTTATGAAAGCTGCTGTGCACATTTTTCCCAATAGAAATGACATATTAAGTCATATTTCACTCACTTTATCTGGACATGACTGCAGACCGGCAGGAGTCTGTGTTCAGCAATGGCCAGACTAATACTTTGAAGATGAGAAACTCATTAAAAGTTTCAGGCTGTTTGTACTCACTCTATGGACAGGAATCCCACTAAGGTAGCTCCTCTATTTGTGGCTTTATAAGTGGGTTTGGAGTTGTCAATTTTATTGGCTTCAAATATTATCATTTGCATTAGTTATTATGTATTATTATAAAAACCCACAAATAAGTAACCAGGTCAGGAGGATATTTCCAAGAGAAAAATAGTTGTGTATTGATGGCTAGAGACAACATGATGAAATTCCCTTTTTTGTGATTTTCTGCTGACTGCTTTGCACAGTTTTTCCTGTACATATTTTATGTACAAAAGTTGGACAGCAACTTTTGCGCTGCATGAGCAAGGTTCTTTATCTCAGGCAATATTGTGTATTTCTCTCATTTTTAGCTTTTCTCTTTGTGTCAGTGCTTGTTCACAGCTCTGGTTGCAAGTTCAAGAAATCTGGTTGCAAGTTCAAGAGTTTTTCTTCAAGAGATCTGCGACAGTGTTGTGAATAAAAAAGATTGTACACTTTCAAAATTTGAATACACTTAATTCAAAGCAAATGATGAAGAAAACTTTTTTGATTGAATTCAATAGATACTTTGAGAGAAATATTGTGGGTGCATAGTGGGTGAACAGATACAAGAGATTATGAACCCTATTTTGGTATTTATTACTTGGGTGGTCGGTTTTTCACCCACATAACAATAATAGAAAATATGTCAGTGGATAGACCACTACTATAACATTGTCAAGAAAAAATTCTGGATTTCATTGTTCCCTTAATGTTTGCAATCTTTCCAGGCACTGGGGTATTAAAGCAACCCGACCTTGATGCTTCCTACACCATGCTTCATATTGGGGATGAGGTTTAGGTGTTGGTATGTAGTGCATTTTTCCTTCAAGCATTAAGGTAGTGGTCTGTCACTTACAGTTTAGATCTGCTCTTTTGGCCCCAAACTTGGCTGAGAAGCTAATGATGAAGTGAAGATTCTTGTAACATATTGTTTACTGTTAATAAAATGATTAATAGAAAAAGATGGTTACACATAACACAAGGCATACCTACGATTTTAGACTGATGTCAGGCTCATCAACAAATTTTTCAAGGTCTATAACAGAAATGGCAGAGTAGAGCCTAAATGTGCAAATATCCATCACTGATGCATGCTAACTGTGAGTTCAGAGTTCAGTTTTCAAGCATGTTTCAGCATGTCAGAACAGCAATGAGCTAATGTAACTAATTATGGATTTTAAAAATGCCTCAGTATAGAAGACAGCTTTATTGCTCACGTATAGTTTACAGCACAGTGAAATTCCTTTCTCCACATATCCCAACTTGTTAAGAAGTTGGGGTCAGAGTGCAGGGTCAGCCATGATAAAGCACCCCTGAAGCAGAGATGGTTAAGGGCCTTCCTCATGTGCCCAACAGTGTCAGTACTGGGGCTTGAACCCCTGACCATCTGATCAATAACCCAGAGCCTTAACTGTTGGCCCACTTAGTTTATTTTATACAGCTTTTTTCAGACAACCTTTAAGAATGGCTTTGACAAAAGAAGATCATATTTAAGTCATTCTCATGGGTGGATTGGAACACCATCTCTGTTAACATGAGTTCATCATGAGTGGGAGAGATGACTCTGTATGCATTTACTAAGAAATGGCAAATATCTAGAGGATGTTTTGTACATGAAGTTACATTTTCCCTATGGAGACTTTTGGAGACACCTGGTATTTTGTACACATCCTGCTGTAAGAACAATTCTAGTCTTGCTGCCTGTTTCTCTACAGTCATTCTGTCGTCCATCTTTGCATTTCATTCTCTTTTTCCAGTTTTCTGCATGAATAAAATGCATTGCACTGCAGGCTGCTTTTCCTTGTCAGGTTCACGTCTGGCAAAGTAATATGAAAAGAAATAGTTCACACAGTGGTTTTGTTGAGACAGCAAAAATAAAACATCTTCCAATTTGTGAACTGTCTACAGTTGCTCAGTTGTGCTGGGTCTGCACCACTACACTGGCAAAATGATAGTTTACAAGAAAGTATGTATGTAATGTGAGTGATGCAAGGATTCTAGGATTTTGAAAGTCATGTAGTATGCACTATCATATGTAATGGTCTATCATATGGAACACCTGACACTGAGACATGTACACAATTTCTCCCATTTCTGCTGAAAATGCTTCTTATATTCTTTCATTCTCCTTGGCTCTCTCTCTCTCTTGGCTCTCTCAACCCTTTTACAATAATCCTAGTGCTATTTGAATTACTATTTAAATTACTAAAAAGATCTTGTGTTAAGTGCTGCTATGAGGCATTGAACCATTTAAAGGAGATGTGTGTTATGAACTACACTAGGTGAAATATGAGTTTAAAAAGAGGCATTGTATGATTTAAGTTGTTATTCCATCTAAAGTGATGTTTTATATGATTTCAGAGACTGTGTGATTTGTGTAAGGGCATGGCTAAGAGCATAGCAGAGAGGGAAACTGCACGCTTTCCATCTTCCACCAATTAACGGCCCTGTGGAGGCTGACATTCGTCCTGACAGCTTTAAGATCAATTGTGAAATCCAGGTTAAGGGTACAAACAATACTTATGCATTAATTAGCATTTATTATGTGTCTTTTGACAACACTTGATCAGCACTGGAAATGACTTAAACTAATTATAAACATAGCATGGTGTAGGCTGCGCTGACAGATAAATAACCAGAAAAGTACATGTCTGGGGAAGTCCTCAGTTGCCTCCTCCACTCTTCATAAGTATGAGTCAAGCAGCATGAATTAAAACATGACATAAATGACAATTTTTTTTGTTCTAGTTCTATTTTGAGGGTGAGTGCTAAATGGTCACATGTTAAAATGAGCTCAGTTTCTCATAAATATGCCTCCAGCTTGATAGTCCGCTTGGCTTTAGAGTCCCACTAGCAAAAATTCAGACTCCTGGTGCAACCAAATGTATTGAAAAAAAACCCCAAAGCATAATGTTTCCACCTCCATGTTTGACGGTGGGGATGGTGTTCCAGGGGTCATAGGCAGCATTCCTCCTCCTCCAAACACGGCGAGTTGAGTTGATGCCAAAGAGCTCCATTTTGGTCTCATCTGACCTCAACACTTTCACCCAGTTGTCCTCTGAATCATTCAGATGTTCATTGGCAAACTTCAGACGGGCATGTATATGTGCTTTCTTGAGCAGCGGACCTTGCGCGCGCTGCAGGATTTCAGTCCTTCACGGCGTAGTGTGTTACCAATTGTTTTCTTGGTGACTATGGTCCCAGCTGCCTTGAGATCATTGACAAGATCCTCCCGTGTAGTTCTGGGCTGATTCCTCACTGTTCTCATGATCATTGCAACTCCACGAGGTGAGATCTTGCATGGAGCCCCAGGCCGAGGGAGATTGACAGTTCTTTTGTGCTTCTTCCATTTGCGAATAATCGCACCAACTGTTGTCCCCTTCTCACCAAGCTGCTTGGCAATGGTCTTGTAGCCCATTCCAGACTTGTGTAGGTCTACAGTCTTGTCCCTGACATCCTTGGAGAGCTCTTTGGTCTTGGCCATGGTGGAGAGTTTGGAATCTGAATGATTGATTGCTTCTGTGGACAGGTGTCTTTTATACAGGTAACAAACTGATATTAGGAGCACTCCCTTTAACAGTGTGCTCCTAATCTCAGCTCGTTACCTGTATAAAAGACACCTGGGAGCCAGAAATCTTTCTGATTGAGAGGGGGTCAAATACTTTTTTCCCTCATTAAAATGCAAATTAATTTATAAAATTTTTGACATGCGTTTTTCTGGATTTTTTTTGTTGTTATTCTGTCTCTCACTGTTCAAATACAACTACCATTAAAATTATAGACTGATTATTTCTTTGTCAGTGGGCAAACATACAAAATCAGCAGGGGATCAAATACTTTTTTCCCTCACTGTAGGTGGATCTATTTCTTTAAGTGGAATCACTCCCCTTAGCATTGATTTCTTATTGGTAATTAGCCATGTGCATTGATATGTTGTTTGCTCTTGCTCTAGTAAATACACGAGTTAACTTTACCTCTGAGTGTCTCCTTTGTTTTTCTTAAGTGTAGTCTAACACAAAGACACAACACTACTTAACAAAAAATGTAATCACTGGCAAATTGATGTGATATACGAAGATTTAAACAAGAACACTGACGTAGAAAAGTAAATAAATCTAAATATGAAACAGCAGTGTAAATCTGATAAGTATATAGATCGAAAGGTACCAGTATTATATGTAAACACATGACATACATGTAGAAAACAAAATAAAAAGTAGCAGCATGATCAGAAAATGTGTAAATAACATAGTAGTTTTGAAACTCAACTTTGAAACTTTGAAATCAACTTTGGTGGTTAGGCTACTTTGTGTCGGGTAACACCACCAGTATACCACCCTGTCATTGATTAGTTTCCTATAAGAGAACACCATAATTTTACATAACATTACATGCAGGAACAGAGTAAATAGTTGGAAAAAATGGATTAGTCCAGTGAAACCTCTGTATGGTATACCATATAACAGTATCTAATGGCTCACGCAAATTAAAGTCATGAATTCCCAATGCTAAAAGCCCAAAGGAGACATAGTGTCTGTCTACGTAACTCTAGTCTGTCTAAAACCTTGAGACCACTACTCTGCGGTCAGAGACTCACACAATGTCACTGCTGCCTATCTGCAAACACAGAGCAGACACTTCAAACACCTCAATTTCCAACTGTCAGCAAGTATGAAAGTCATGGTATATAGCAGCTAGTAAGTGAAAAGTTTTAGACAAAATTACACAATTTGTAAATCATGCACCTTACAATCATAAAAACAAAAGTACCACAGCACACAAGCACAAATACTAGCATGTGTCTAAAAAGGAGGCTGAAAGTACATAAGTGCATTACCAGGGTCTGTTTTATTTTTCAAACTTTTTGTTAATATACATTATATATGTCTTTTTCTATATGGAATCTTAAAAAATGGATATTTTGATGTTAGTTAACATTTTCAGCTTGGATAATTGACTATTGGATCTGAATTCAAGTCTTAAAAATTCATAATAAAGATACCTTATACCGTTATAAGGTTTTATATTATAATCAAAAAATCTGCATGGAATAGAACCTTTAGTATTCTAGAAAAATAAGAATTTGTAACCTTTATGGATGTGAGAATATGACTGATGCTTAGTAGTTCCTACTCAGCATGGCACAAGGTCCCTTTCCAGAACCTTCACACTAACTGTCCCTCAGTGGTGGAATGAACTTCCAACCTTAGTCCGGACAGCAGAATCTGTCACTATCTTCAAAAAACACCCACCTCTTCTGTGAACACTTAACTAACCCCTAAAATGCCAACCCCACATTATCCTTAAAAAAAAATAATTAATAAAAACTTTGCCACTTGCACCTCTACTCTGCATACTTTGCTTTTCTAGAACTCAATTCTAAATCTTGCATGGTAGCACTACTTGTATTCTCCGCTTGATATATTGATTTACTTGTAGTTCCTCATTTGTAAGTCGCTTTGGATAAAAGTGTCTGCTAAATGAATAAATGTAAATGTAAGAATTTAACATATATAATAACAAATATAATAAGAAAATGTCTACATACAAAACATCTGCATATGATGTTTTTTGGAATAAAAAAACATTTTGATTGATGGTAGCTTTGTTTTGAGTTATGAAACTACCTAATAAAATATTTAAGTTGAATTAGGTACAGGCACAGTGTACAGTGTTGCTGCTCACAGCTCCAGGGTCGGTGTGGAATTTCTGCACGTGTCCCTCTGGGTTCTCTGGTTTGGTCCCACCTCCCGAAAAGCATGCCAATAGGTGGACTAGCTAAGAGAAAATGCCTCTAGGTGTGAGTGTGTGAAAATGTATGTGCATGGAGCCCTGTAATGTATTGGCGCCCCACCCGGGGTTTACTCACCCAGTGTTCCTGGGATAGGCTCCAGATCTACCACAACCTAAATAAGGATAAATGTTACAAAATAGCGAGTGAGAGAAAATTAAATATTGCCATAATTTGTTGCTATATTTGCTATTTTTGTTGCTATAATTAAGTTGCTAATGTTCTGACATGTGTAATACTTGAAATACAATATTTCAGTGGCATCAAATTATGCTTGTTTTCTTTTCCAAGTATCATGAATTTAGATTTAGGTTCTGGTGAATCTGATTTATCTTTATACCTTTTAACAAAGTGTGCAATGTTGTATTCTTTTATGTCAAACCTTTTATTAATTTATGAGAAATAAAATGTGACCAAGTTATGGACTTTGCATAACTGATTGGTGGTGGACTTACAGTAACTTTTTAAACCCACTACAAAAGATCCTACTCTATTTAACCATTTTGACAAATAAAATCAATTAAAGATGCACTGATACTAAATTTCTCAGCCGATATCGATAAACGATTATTCAGAGTGATATCGGCCGATGCCGATAACCGGTACCGATAGTTCTGCCTTTTATACCTCCTTTTAAATGAATAATATTTAATTCCACAATTCTGAAGGAAATGCAAATAAAAACTTTATTCTCTCCAATTCAACAAGTTGTTTCACAGTAACTGGTCTCATAAACAGAAAACACATTACTCAAATTAACATTAACACATGAACTAAATTCTGAAGATTTAGATCTTTCAACGGTGTACTGGCCCTTTAATTCAGCATGAGCGAGTAGCATGGGAGAAAAAAATTTGAGTCGACACCGCTTCACTGCTGCTCACTTCCGGTGTAAAATTTTAGCAGTGCAGAGCTTACACAGCTTACAAACTGCAGTTTTGTCATCATTCCACACAAGAGACATCATCTTTACACACAGAACGAATTCAGTGTGTTTTCCCGCCCTCTTTTGATTGACAGGATATAATCGCCCCTGATCATCGGATGTTTTTAAACTATCGGCCGATATCTGATAGCGTAAAAATAGCCTTTATATATTGGTGCATCTCTAAGATCAATAAAAAAATTAAACCAAAATGAAATCAATAGATCTGAAATCTTTATGAAGCCTTTTCCCCCCAGATGATTCTGTCAAAAAGATGCAGATTTTTTTGTGCAAGATTGGACTGTGCATTTGACTCCACCAGCTGTGCTGGGTACACTGGGGGATAATTAGCAATGCATGGCTCTGGTTATTCTAGCTCTCTACCCCCTCACTGCCCTTTCCACATTCCTAGTAAGCTGTTTGACCCTGAAGGCATGTGACTGGTAACCTAGATCCACTTGCTGGGAGCGTTATGTGTAATTTCATGTGTAAATGTGCTCTTCTAATTGTTGCATATGTGTGAGATTCCACCGGCATGATGTTCAGGTGTTACAGTAACACTACATTATACTCTATGGTGCATTAAATTAATCCACTAAAGCATGTATACTTTCATATCTCACACAGTGAGAAAAAAAAAGATAGTTGAAAGCACTTTATTTATCTACCCCATTCTGTGACTAGTGCAATCATATTTTTTATACTATAGATAATGTGCCTTGTATAATCCATATGTATACCTCAAAATATGTCGGATTTAATATGGAAAAATAGAATGAATCAAGAATATGAAGGAAATATTCACTGCCTGTCCAATTTATTGTGAAAACTGTACTTCAGCTCATTCATGAAATTTAACAATCAGTCAGTCATATGGCAACAAAATCGTGCAGAGACAGGTCAAGAGCTGCAGTTTATAACAAACATCAAAATAAGTGAAAATATGGTCTGGACTGGTTTGAGTTGTTCAGAAACAGTCTCTAGAGTTTACATAGAATGATGCAAAAAACAAAAAACACCCAGTGAGAATGGCCAGGCCGGTTCAAGCTAACAGGAAGGCTACAGTAAATCAAATAAACCACTCTTTCCAGCCACGGTGAACAGAACAGCATATCAGAACACACTACACAAAGCATCTATAAGCTGGATGGGTTATGACAGTAGAAAACCAAATTGAGTTCCATTCCTGTCTGCCAAGATCAGGAATCTGAGGCTACAGTGGGCACAGGCTCACAGAAACTGAACATGTGACATCTTCGAATGTCCAGTTTAGGTGAAACTTTGTCGACTGTAGCCTCAGATTCCTTTTCTTGGTTCAGCACCCATAAATCAACTTAAATATATGTCCAGTTAATCTCATGAACCTTTCCTGCATAAATATTGATGTATCTTTTGAACCAACTTTGAAAATGGCCTTAAGAAAATGAACAATGCAGAATGTCAATTTACTTTAAAGGACAGGGGTGAAACAGTGGTGTAATGCGTGTGTGTGTGTGTGTGTGTGTGTGTGTGTGTGTGTGTGTGTGTGTGTGTGTGTGTGTGTGTGTGTGTGTGTGTGTGTGTGTGTGTGTGTGTGTGTGTGTGTGTGTGTGTGTGTGTGTGTGTGTGTGTGTGTGTGTGTGTGTGTGTGTGTGTGTGTGTGTTCTCAGTTAGGGTTCCACTTGAGCATGAGTTCAAATCCAAGTACTGCCAAAGAGCTCCAAACCCTCAAACATTCAACTCTGTGCTTGTATTCCCCTATAGCAGATGATTTTTTTCAGCCAAAATGTGGTTAATGTTAGCCACCTAATGCTATTTATGAGAAGAGAAGTGGTATTGTTGGTCAAAAGAGTAAGCTTCTGTATTTAAGCTTTTGACAGCATTTGACAGAATCTGGGGCAAAATGGCTCAAATGCAACTAATTATTTGAAACATCAGTTTGAGGCTGAAAATGGACCAAGGGATACTGTACATATCATACCTACAATGTGGTCTTATCAAGATGGAGTTGTGGCTGTGTTCTGGCTGATGAACACTGGGCAACAATCATTTTCGTAGTTGAGTTAGATTTTACCTCAGACACATTGGGTTAAAGTGTCGGACAAATGAGTAATGTAGAAGTGTATGTGTAGGAGTTGGATTCATGTTGATGTTAACTGCACTGAAGTGTTGTCATGTCCCTTCAGATAGCACCCTAGACATAGGGCGCAGATGAAGCACCTTGAGCAGTAGGGTGCATAACACAATAAACAAAGCCTCAGTGACCAGTCAAGCTCACCTAAACAGTGCAGGGTTACTTACTGCTGCTACATAGCATCCGCAGACCATCAGCAGCCACACACACACACACACACACACACACAAAGGCTTATCAAAGCCAGCTCTGCAGGACCCACAGCAGCATGTTACTTGCTGCGAAAAATCTGCAGCTCTCTCTTTCTCTCTCTCTTTCTCTCGACACATGAACTGTTTGATTGTTGCAAAGCCTGGTGGGATAGAAAAAAAATCAGTTGGTCATAAAGGACTGTTCACCACACAGACATGATATTGACGTAATTGGAATCAAAATTAAATGGATGACTGAAATACCATTTCAGATGTAGAAGCACTCACTGTTTTAATGGACTGGTTCAAATACATTAACACTGGCAGACATATTTTACGATGTATCGAGCAGTAAGATCCTGTCTTTGTAAATGAAATTAATAGGAGTGCATGTGTAATAGAATCTGGCTGTTCGAATGGCCCTGAAGGTTGGAATATGCAGGCAAATTACAGTAATGATGCTGATTTTTGTTTGTTGATACACACACTGGCCACTTTGGATCACATGTACCCTTGCTCATTCACGTAATTATCCAACCATGTAATCATGTGACACCGGGACAGAGCACAAAATCAACAACCTCAGATTCTTGCTCTTGGCTGATAAGAGGTGCCAATGTGCTCTTCTTCTGTTGTAGACCATCCGCCTCAAGGTTCAACATGCATACTGGAGTTACTGTAACCTTCCTATCAGCTTGAACCAGTCTGGCCATTCTCCTCTATCAAAGGTGTTTCTACACACTGCTGCTCACCAGATGTTTTTTTTTTGGCTGTCTCAAACATCATTCTGTGTAAACTCTACAGACTGAAAAGGAGATCAGCAGTTTCTGAAAGCTGAACTTCAATAATGATCCAAATACAGTTTGGCATAAAATGACTTGTTAAGATTGAAAAGTCATACTGAATATCTTTGAAGCACTAAGAACTGACTTGACCTGTATCTGCCGATCACATTTTATGCATTGTGTTGCTGCCATATGATTTTCTGATTGAATAATTGCATGAATGCACTGGTGTACAGTTGTTTCTACAACCCCAATTCCAAAAAACTTGGGACACCGAGTAAAATGTAAATAAAATCAGAATGCAATGATTTGCAAATCCATATGGTATTCACAATAGAACATAGAAAACATATCCTTTATGAGATTTGCAAATCCTTGCATTCTGTTTTTATTGACATTTTACACAGTGTCCCAACTTTGTTGAAATCGGGGTTGTATTATAGTGGCTGTGAGTGTTTTTTTTTTAATATCAGTACCTTTTTTTGCTTTAGGGCTGGATTGTAGCGTTCTGTCAACGCTGATGTGCATTCCATGTTTTTACTCTGTGTAACCAAGCCTTTCTTGTATAATTTATAATCTTGATATTTCAATTATGATCCCAATACTGGCATGACTTGACTTCATAGGGCTATATGACACTTTCATACGCCCTTTATGACAACTGAAATCTATGTAACCATTCTATGTAACCAGTTGGAAGGTTTATTCCAACTGGAAACAACCTTCAGGTTTTTGCTTAAATATAGTGATAGTCTTGTAAATGTTTATGTAGGTGAATGTCAGTTAAACACTGCCCATAAGTAATGTATTAGCTACTGTTCTCTGGGTTCAGTTCAATTCAATTTTATTTGTTTAGTGCTTTTAACAATAGATGTTGTCACAAAGCATTGTTGTCAAGGCATGACCAATGGGAGATTCCATCCAAACGTTTTACAAATTTTAAACCATTGTGAATATACTGGAGGGGGGGGGGGGGGGGGCATAACAAGATAACAATCAAAAGAGCATCAGCCAAATTCAACCACATAGAGACTGGAACATGCGCTCACTGTGTTATTTATGACAATAATTATGCTTTTCTTATTATCTATTGTTTTAATATATATGGAAAGTTTTCCACTTCATCCAAATATAAAAACCCGCCATATGGGCCAATGTTTGTATTTCTCTTTTCTCCATTCATGTTTTATTATGCCCACATTCAGAATTTGCATAAAAGCAGGTAATAGCGCCATTGTCCTGTGGGTTGCCATGGTGAGTGTACTGTATGGGTTGCCTCTGAGGAACAGACCGTGAACTCCGGGTGGCTTTATATACCATTTTTAACCATGCCACCAAGACAACCTCAACCTTACCTACCTCCTAGAATACAGAAAAAAAAACAAAAAAAACAACACCACACACACACACACACATACAGATTCATACAAATACAGATACAGTAGACATATACTGTAGCCACACTAACCAGCTCGCTACAAACCAGTAAGACAAACAAAGCAAGAATACAAATAGATTCACAAACAGTGCAGTGCAGCATTTGTTACACTTTAAAACCGGATTTATATAGCAGCAGATAAGAGCAACACACATCAGACACAGATTACTGGGATGTGTACTTTAACACAGAACCAATATACTGTAGATGTAGCTACAGAATATAAAGGCGAGAATAATTTTTTTATGCCCCCCCAGACTTTATTTATATTATTTTATTCATGTTTTGATATGTGTTTTACTTTGTATTTAAAGGTCAGTATGGGTGAGTGGTGGGTGCAGGACATGGAGAGGTCAGTTATAAGACAGAGTAGTAGACAAGATAAGACAAGACAATGGATGTGATTGGGATATGGTACTTATCAAAGCCTATGGGTGGGGGGAAGTGTATAATATTAGAAATGTCAGTTGAGTTAATTAATATGTATAACACCAACTTTGGACTCTGTGAGTGTTGTATGCATGTATGCTTAGTTTATTTACATGTGCTTGTGGGCATCCTGTTTGAGAGGTGTGGTATGCCTTTGATTATGTGGTTGGTCTGTAGAAGCTATAGTGTTGGCTATCCCAAGGTGATTCCCTGGTGTATATAGGTGATCAGTGGTGTCCAAATAGTGTTAAATTTGAAAGATTTATTTTTGATTGATAGAGTTTTTCTATTGTTATATAGTTGATTATTAAGTTTTTCCAATGTGTGATATTAATATTGTTCTTTGATTTCCAATTGGTTAGTATGGTTTTCTTGGCAATGGTTAGCGCTGTAAGTGTAAGCGACTATTGTGGTTTCCTTTGTAATGTTGATTCCAGAAGGATCTCCAAGTAGATAAAATGAAGGGAGAAGTGCAATGGTGCTATTTAGAAAACAAAATATTTCCTCAGTGATTTGTTTCCAGAAGTGCTTAACTGGTGTGCAGTCCCATATGGCATGTATGTAATGTAAATACAATGTGTGCAGACGTCCGATTCCCCGAAGCCCACTCTATACATCCTATGATCTGTGTAATGAATGTATCAGTCTAGTGCAGACTAGTGTTATAAGGTGTCAGGTACAGACTAGTGTTATTAGCTATAAGGGACATGTTCTATCTGTAATATCTGCTGCCAAAAGTCATTTACATTTACAACATTTGGCAGACACCCTTATCCAGAGTGACTTATGTTTATCACATTTATACAAATGAGCAGTTGAGGGTTAAGGCCTTGCTCAAGGGCCAAGCAGTGGCAGTGCTGAAATTTGAACTTTCTGATCAGGAGTCCACCATCTTAACCACTTATTATTTTTTTACAGGATTATTATTTTACATATTTTTAGATAAGACTTTAGTTGATGGTGATAAATTTAGATGTTCAGATACTGATGGGGGGAGCTCTAATGTGTTGTCTTGATATTAGAACATATAATGGATTTAAGTTGTAGAAATTCATGAAAATGTTTATTTTGTAGTCAGTGATTTTTTGCTAGATATGGAAATAATGAAATGGTGTTGTTTTGACACATGTGTTTAAGGTGCATAATGCCTTTTTCTACCGATGGGGAGATGTTTTTTATCTTAATTGTGTTTGTGAAGTTGGGGTTATGCCATATGGGAGTGTGTTCAGTTAGTTGGAGTGGTGAATTAATAGTTTTATAAAATTTCTGCCAAGCTGTTAAAGTTGCTGCAATTGTTGGACTTTTGAAGAAGGGGTGGCAATTGATAGTTGTACTGACGAAGGGTAAGTCTGAGATACTGATTTTATTGCATCTGTTCCGTATCTAGCCATTTCTCATTTATCTGACTGGTTTTATCCATTTGCTATTTATTTGAGTTGGTTAGTGAAAGTAGTTCGGGGCATCAAGTCCTCCCTGATATTTGGGTCTTTGTAAAGTGGTTGGTTTGATTCTTGGAGGTTCGTTTTTCTAGTAAAATTTAGTGATATGGGATTTGAGCAATTTGAACAAAGAAGGGGGAGGTTGAACTGGGTTCACTAAAAATAAGTAATTAATTTTGGATAGTATCCTCATTTTTATGGATGCTATTCTGCCAGTGAGAGAGGAGGAGGTTTATCCAGCGTTATATATAATTATTTATGGTGTTCAATATAGGGTTAAGATTGAGTTTATGCAAATCTGACAGCTTGGTGGATATTTTGACACCAAGGTGATGTAATCAGTGCTTATGGGGATAGGTAGAGATTGTACTGTAGTTTCGGGGTGTTTCATGTCGAGAGGGAGCATAGATGATTTGTTCCATTTGATTGAGTAATTTGAAAGTGAGAAATATTTTTTGATTTTGTGAATAGTTTATTGTATTGATACTATAAGTCTTTGTAAGAAGAGTATGATATCATCAGCATATAAGCTGATTTTGTGTTCTATGTTTCCTGTTTGGATCCTGTTAATATTTACATTTTGTCTTATTACTGTGGCTATTGGTTCTATAAAAATGGTAAATAGGGATGGAGAGAGTGGGCATCCTTGTCTAGTGCCTCTATGCAGAGTGAAACTTTGTGATATTACTCTGTTAGTGACAACTGTGGCCTTTGGTGATGTGTAGAGTATTTTTATCCAATGAATAAATGGTTCACCTAATTTATGAAGTGTGGTGAGTAGAAATTTCCAGTTCACTTTGTCAAAGGCTTTCTCTGCATCAAGTGTTACTATTGCTGATTCTAGTATTTTATGTGATGTGTAATGTATCAAGATAAGGAGTCTATGCATGTTAGTGGTTGACTGTCTGTTTTTAATTAATCCAGTTTGATCTGGGTTGATTAATGAAGGGATAACTGTTTCAATTCTATTAGCTAGGGTCTTGCTTATTATTTTTGTGTCTGTGTTGATCAGTGACAAATAGTGAGCGCATGCATGCATGGGAGGTGAGTGTTGCTCTTTGGGAAACTGAGTCCTGGCCGGGTTGAGATATGACAGAACCCCCTCCCCCAAAGGGCTCACACCGGGAGCAGAGTTCTTTCTTGGTCTCCCCCGGGGTCGTGGACCCGGGAGATCAGGATGAATTGCATGAAAATTTCTAATAAGCTGAGGATCCAGTATGTCCTGTTTAGGGACCCAGCATTGTTCTTCTGGTCCGTAGCCCTCCCACTCGACTAAATATTCCAGCTTGCCCCTCCTGTGTCTAGAGCTGATGATTTTCTTGACTAAGTAAGCTGGTTGTCCATCAATCTCCAGAGGAACCAGGGGGGTCCCAGAGGGCACTTCTGTGGTTAAAGGTCCATTGATAACTGGTTTAAGACGTGATACGTGGAAGACGTGATACGTGGCGATGCGGCTATATCGTGGTAGTTCTAGACAGTAAGTAACCTCATTGATTCGCTTGAGGATCTTGAATGGTCCAGTGTATCTTGGAGTTAGCTTCTTACAACTATGTGGTTGCTTTAAGTCCTCGGTGGACAACCATACTCTATCGCCGGGTTGGTAATTTGGATGTTTACTGTGGTGGCGATCAGCCTTGCGTTTGTACGTGTATGTGGTCTGTCTCAGACGTTGGTGTGTGTCGGCCCAGACTTGTTCACTACGTAGAAACCACTGGTCAATGGCAGGTGATTCTGTGGGGGTCGCATTCCATGTGAATAGTGGGGATTGGTATCCAAGTACGCATTGGAATGGGGTGAGATTAGTCGCAGAATGTTGGAGAGAATTTTGGGCGTACTCAGCCCATGGCAGAAACTTGCTCCAATCTTCGGGGTTAGAGGCACAGAAAGTTCGGAGGAATCGGCCTAATTCCTGATTTACTCGTTCAACTTGGCCATTGGCTTGTGGGTGATAACTTGAGGTGAGAATCACTCCCATCTTCTCCATAAAGCTGGACCATACTCTGGATGTGAATTGAGGACCCCTGTTGCAGACAATCTCTTCTGGAATGCCGAAATATCTGAACACGTGTTGGAAAAGGAGTTCAGCTGTCGTAAAGGCGGTGGGCAGGGCGGGTAATGGGATGAAGCGTACTGATTTAGAGAATCGGTCCACTGTGACAAGAACAGTTGTGTTTCCCTGGGATCTTGGTAAGTCAGTTACAAAGTTGACAGATATGTATGACCATGGGCGTTCCGGTACAGGTAGGGGCTTGTGCTTTCCAGTGGGGAGTGTCTGAGGTACCTTACTCTGTGTGCATGATGAACAGGATGCCACCACTCTGTGTATATCTCTCTCCATGTTGGACCAGCAGTACTTTTCCCGTAGGAGATGGTATGTGCGCTGCGCCCCTGGGTTACCTGTACCGATTACTGTGTGGGCCCAGATAACGAGCTCCTGACTGTATTCGTCGGGTACAAATAGTTTGCCTGTGGGATATGTTTTGGAACTTGTGACTAGGGAATGTCTTCTAATTTTTGATCTAGTTCCCATTCTAGAGCATTGATGATACATGAAGGGTTGATGATATATTCCTCGTGGTCATTCACACGTTCCGTGTGGTCCAGACGAGACAGGGCATCGGCCTTTGTGTTTTTGGATCCTGGTCTATATGATAGGGTGAAGTGGAACCTGGTGAAAAACAGGGACCATCGGGCTTGACGGGGTGTGAGCCTCTTGGCAGTGCGTAAATACTCCAAGTTTTTATGGTCAGTGAAGATGACGAAGGGATGTGTAGCTCCTTCTAACCAGTGCCGCCACTCTTCAAGGGCTAATTTGACGGCCAAGAGTTCTCGATTGCCCACATCATAATTTCTCTAAGTGGGGGAAAGCTTTCGTGAAAAGAAGGCCACTGGATGGAGCTTTGGCCTTTCTCCGAAATGCTGGGAGAGTACAGCTCCTACCCCGGTCTCTGACGCGTCGACTTCCACGATGAACGGTCTAGATGGGTCTGGATGCTTGATAATGGAGGCGGTTGTGAAGGCTTTCTTGAGCTGATCCAGGGCTACTTGGGCAGTTGGGTTCCACGGCAGGTGCTTTGGCTTCCCTTTTAATAAGGACATCAAGGGATTGGCAATGGTACTGAAATTTCGAATGAATCTTCTGTAAAAATTGGCAAAACCCAGAAATCTTTGTAATTCCTTCACTGTTGTGGGTGTGGGCCAGTTCACTACTGCCTTGACCATTTCTTTATCCATGGAGACCCCTTTGGGGCTAATGATGTATCCCAGGAATGAAATGGTGTGTTTATGAAATTCACATTTTTCAACTTTGACATACAACTGGTGATGGAGTAATCTTTGTAGACCCTGGCGGATGTGGTGGACATGTTCCTCTTTGGAGTTGGAATATATTAGGATGTCATTGATGTAGGTGATTACATGATGCCCCAGCATGTCCCGTAAGACATCGTTAATAAGACACTGGAAGACTGAGGGAGCGTTAGAAAGCCCATACGGCATGACCTGATACTCATAATGTCTGGACATTGTGCTGAAACCCGTCTTCCATTCGTCCCCCTCTCGAATCCGGATCAAGTTGTAGGCACTGCGTAAATTCAGCTTAGTGAAGATGGTGGCAGTGTGTAGTTGTTCCAGAGCGACTGGTACCAGAGGCAGTGGGTATGGATACTTGATGCAGCACTGGTTTAACCCTCGATAGTCTATGCATGGTCTCAAACCTCCTCCTTTCTTCTCCACAAAGAAAAACCCTGCTGATGCCGGAGATGTGGATGGTCGTATGTAACCCTGGTGTAATGCTTCTTGAATATATTCTTCAATGGCCTTTTGTTCAGTTAGTGCTAGCGGATATATTCTTCGTCAGAAAGGCATGGAAACGCAGAGGACAAGTCTACTGAACGTATACTTCGCAATGAACATTTGGAAAATGACTCTCTAAATGCTAGTGGAGAGAGTGTGTGTGTGATTAGTGACAGGTGTGGGAGATTAGAACTCCGGGGATGGTGAGCGCATGCGTGCATGGGAGGTGAGTGTTGCTTCTTGGGAAACTGAGTCCTGGCCGGGTTGAGATATGACAAATTCAGCCAGAAAACAGTCAGGACCTGGTGCTTTATTATTAGGCATGCTGTTAAGGGCATTATAGATCTCTGGTTCTATTGGTTTATCTGAGGAAAGTGCTTGTTCTTCAGTTCATTTTGGTAGTTTGATATTATTTAGGAAATTATTAATGTCTTCTATGTCCGAATTTGCTAATGATGAGTACAGATTTTGAAAGAATTATCTAAATGTATTATTAATTCCCTCTGGAGTTTGTATGGTCCTTCCTGTTCTTGATAGTTGGGATTTTCCAGATTTATTATTATATTCAATGTTTTCATGGCTGAGTCTTTGTATTAGGAATATATATATATATATATATATATATATATATATATATATATATATATATATATATATATATATATATATATATATATATATATATTTTCATTTATGAGGTCACAATATTCTAGTTTGAGTTTCCTTAATTCCATTTCTGTGCTTTCTGTGTGGTTGATTACCGTTAAACGCTCTAATTCCTTATTTTTTTTTTGTTCTAACTTATTTTCATTTTCAGTGTTTTTCTTTTTCTTTCTTTCTTTTTTTTTTTTAATATGACGCATAGAATATTATTTTCCCCCTGAGAACAGCTTTCCCTGTTTCCCATAGTAGCCTTGGTGGGGTTTCTGTTGAATAATTTATTTCTATGAAGGATGCCCATTCTCTTTTGATAAAGCTATCAGATTCCGGATCTCTGACCAGTGATATGTTAAAGCGCCATCTAAAAACTGTCTTCTGAAGGTGATTTCTATTCCAGGTGAAGGATACAACGGCATGATCACTGATAAAATAATCAATGCAAGAGTGTGTACAGTCAGCTGGTGAGTAATACGTGTATTCCTTGGTGTGTGGGTGCAATCACCAAGTCCAAAGTCAGACATACTGTATATGGCCTTACTGTTTCGAAAGTCTGCCAGTTCCGTGTCTTTTGTGTACTAGTGGTTCTGTGTAATTCTGGGTTGATGACTGTGTTAAAGTCACCACCAATTATGATTGGGGAGTCCAGTAAGTTGGCGATATGTGTGAAAAATATACAGAAGGCAGAGGGCTTGTCTATATTTGATCCATATATATCTGCTATGGTTATCGGGGTGTTGTTGTTTATTATGATGTATCTGCCTTTGGGGTCAGTAATAATAGTGTTGTGTATGAATGAGATTTTTCTGTTGATCAAAATTGCTACACCTCTTTGTTCCGTGTTGTAGTGGGCAGAGAAAATGTGGCTGAATTGTGGAGTGTGTAATTTGTGACTGATTCTGAGAGATGTGTTTCTTGAAGTAAGCATATATTTGTGTTAAGTGTAGCAAAATGCTGTAGTACTTTTTTTTTTTCACCTGAGAGCAAATACCACGGATGTTCCAAAGTCAGGAATTTGATTGATGTCATGTTTTTGGGCTCTCTTGCTGTGTTTATCAGTAGTGTACTATAGTTGTATGTTGATGCATAAGTGTCAGATGATATGCTAATGGGTTTATGTAGGTGTTGCTGTGAAGCCGCTAGGTTACTTGTTGATGTTATTGTATTGACTTTTTTGTATGTAAGCATGGTGGTATATATCTAAAACATAAAACAAGGGCATGGACAAATAAACAAAGAACAACAATAAACAACAGGGGATAAAGGGTAGTGGTCTGGAGTTTTTTGGGGAGCATTGGCTGGCAAATGAGACATCAGTGTGGGTAATTATTGTAGTCATGTTTATACCCAAGGTATTTTGTTCCGTGTAGTTTCAGGGATAGTGTGTGTTGTATGTGTGCGTGTATTGAGGCCAGGGTAATGGAGCAGAAGGGGTGTAATGGACAGCGGATCTATGCTATTTGAGACTGAAATGGGTGACTGTGTATTCTCTCATTCGCTCTAAGCAGAGAATTTGATAATTCAATAGCACCATGGATGTGCACAGTATTCTCAAATTAAAATTAAGATTCTGTTGACACTAGACTGAGGATAAAGTAAGAAGAATGGGGCTGTTTAGAGCAAATCCAGGGTAGCTGCAATGTTTTAAATATTAAATAATATCACATATGCACACTATATGGCCAAAGGTATGTGGATACCTGACCATTATACCTTTGTTACTACTACAGCATCCATTTTCCTGAGAAGTCTCTTTCCGCTAGATTTTGGAAAGTGGAGGATGTGGGGATTTCTGCCCACAAGAGCGTTAGTGAGGTCAGGCACTAATGTCATGTGAGGAGTGGCTCTGTGCATGCCCCACGAGTTTTATTTTAAAAAACAATATTTTATTTGCCTCAAATTGTGCCTCAAATTCCCAAAACATAAATATCAGCAAGACAAGCTGTGGTTGATTGATGTAACAGTGGCACTGGCTGATATCGAATATATATATAGTTATTAGTCTACTTGACTGATCAGCTGAATGGGTCATAGATAGCACTGCAGTCGTAGGTCATATTGATTCAGAGCTTAGTTATGAGCACAGTGAGGAGATGTTATTGAAGTTTCATGCAGTGGTATTCAAACTTGGCTATGAATTTGAGCACTATTCAGAAGTTACTCAAGAGTTACACACACCTGAGCATGTCCACCTGAACTGGCCCAATTTTCTTGTTCGATATCAGCCATTTCACTGTTACATAAACCAACCATAGCATGTCTTGCTGATATTTATGTTTTGGGAATTTGATGCACAATTTGAGGCAACTATTAATACATAAATATAATTATTTATTGAGTAATAATATAATTCCTTTAAAGTCAACAAAATGTTTATGGAGGATATCTGAGGAAACAGATTCTTAATACATTTTAATGGCCAAAATATTATGACTATACATGTTCGAATGATGAGCCTAATATTTGAATAGAGGGATTGCATGGAATTGATTTTTTATAGTTAAATGTGAACATGGCTACAAAAAAGTTTGAAAAGCTCTAGTTTAGGGATTTTCCTCCTGAAGTCGTTGTTGATGATGATGATATGTGGATCTGGACCACTTTCTCTTCACACACTCATTAATCAGACCACAGAATAGCTCAGCCAAGAGACACTTAATGGTCTCCACTGAAGGTTTGGTATTGGATTTCCTTCAGGGGAGGTGAAACAAGGGTTCAGATGCAGGCGTGGCATTTCCCACAAGACTACATGATATCAAGAGTGACCCAGACCCTTCAGGCACATGACTGTCAATCAACCATGTTATTACACTAAAGCCCTAATCAGTTTCCAAACCATGCTAATCAAAACAATAGTGAACTGCTGGTGGAATTGAAATTATGCTTAGGAACTAAATGACTCAAGCTGTGATGTGTCTTTAAAACAAGCCTGGCTAACCGCTGTTACATTATTGTTGATGTAATTTGATGGATGAACAGGTTCAAACACAGATGAGTTGTGTTCAGTCACCACATGTTCTCACACACAGATGGAGTCTGGTGCACACTTCAACCACATTTCATCCATTAATAATGAGTGAACAGAGGATAAGACAGAGAGAACAAGGAGCAGGGACTGAATGAAAATAATAAATCAGGTCGAATGTGGAATCAAATCTATTCATTGTCACATAGAGTTTTTTTTTATTTATTAAAAGGCCATTGTGGAGGTCTCCAGTATGGATAAGCACACACCAAAAAGATCTTAGAAAAAGAAAAAAAAAATAGATTAAGAACAAGAACAAAGACGAATACGGAGCACAAATTCACTGGCAATCGTTTAATGTGTGAGAGACTCTTGGGATCCTAGATTGGGAGTCTTGATTTTATCTCAAACATTATTAATGTCTCCTGTAGTTTAGCTAGACAATAAATGTAGGCTATGTAATCCTCTATGAATTCTCATACTTTTGTAAATATGATATTGTTTGCACTACAGGATGGAATGTGTGACTCTCTCTATTGCTAAAAGTCTTTAAAAGTCTTTTGTTTCAATCTCAGTATAAGTGCTTGTATTGAAAACCAACCCACCACAACTCATACACAAATACACTGATTAGCCATATCAATAAAACCACCTGCGTAATATTGTGTAGGTCCCCCATGTGCTCCTCTGACCCTTCAAGAAATGGACTCCACAAGACTGAAGACTCCACAATACCTCGGAAGGTGTGCTGTGGTATCTGGCACCAAGACATTAGCAGCAGATCCTTGAAGCCCTGTAAGTTGTTAGGTGGGGCCTCCATGGATTAGACTTGTTTGTCCAGCACATCCCACAAATGCTCGATTGGATTGTGATCTTGGGAATTTGGAGACCAAGTCAACACCTTTGTTATATTCCTCAAACCATTCCTGAACAATTTTTGAGAATGTGAAGGGTGCATTATCCTGCTGAAAGAGGTCCCTATTATTAGGGAATATTGTTGCCATGAAGGAGTGTACAATGTTTAGATAGGTGGTAGGTGATCTTTCAATTTGGTACTTTTAACATTCAGTTAATTAACAGAAAACTATACAAGATACACATTTCAAATCACCCTTGATTCTGAGTAAACGTTACTGTACTGTAATACAGTGTATACAATCATCACAATATATAGTACACTTGCATTATCCAACCAAACTGACAAAAGCCATAATAAAAACATTTATACAACAAGTAAAATATGATCAGAACACATCGGAAGTCACTTTTTCAACAATACTTTGGTTGCATTGTGAAACAAAATAAATGTAAACAATTTACTGTAAATGGAGATAATCTCAAATTAATTAACATCAAGACTGTCTTCAAAATTTGGCCATTGTCACGATCTCCCCTTCAGAGAGAGGTGCAGCTTGGCACGCGCTTTGAGTGCTGGAGGGTGCGCGCGTGCACGAGTGCATGCTCTTTGTATGTTGAAAAATGTGACATTGTTTACTGTGGACATGTGCGTTTGTTTTGTTTCTGTTCTGTGTCCTCCCTGTTTTGTCACTGTTTGTTGTTCGAGGGTGTGCCTTCATTGTTTTCAGCTGTCAGTGCTTAACACTGATTATGTTTGTGCTAAATACCTCTAGCTTCCCATTACACCTCACAGAGTATTATAGTTAAATTGTTGATAGTTAATGTTAAGTACCTGGATAGATTTAGTTAGTTTAAAGTTATATTAGTTTACTTAGACCACACTGGTGTTTTCAGCTCCCAGTTCCCAGTCATAGTTTCATGTTTTGTGTTTTGACCCTGTTTCCAGCTTTGCCCCATTTATGCCTGTTTGCTGATTTCCTGACTTTTTGCATGTTTTGGACCACGCTTTGGATTACTCATTTGGATTTGTCTGCATTTGTCTCCTCTAATAAAACGCCTTTACGTGCACCTACTTCCGTATTCAACTCTCTTTCGTCTCGGGACGTGACAGAATACTCCACCACAACATGGAAGCAGCAGGAGCACATGGAGAAGTCTGGCCACCATACAAATCAGTCCAGTTTCCCCAGAGGACTGCCGCCAAACTCCCGTTTGAGACTTACGGGTTATAGAGCTACATGTTGTTGATCCTTTTCCACAGCCAGGTATACTTTGCTAGCCTAGCACATCCAAAGCCTGCCAAGAAACAGTGGCTTGGGTTCTTAGTGTCCCAGTTTTATGGCCCGGCCTGTGACTGGGTGGAGCAGCTGGACCGTACAGGGTCCAGTGCCCTCAACGACATCACTCAGTTTGCTGAACTTTTTCTGGAGGAGTTTGCACAGCTAGGGCAACAAAACAGCCTGGATTTACTGGAGAGGGGAATCAATGTGACGAACAAGGCTGACCTGCTGTTCCACCTCTATTATGAGTGGGTGGACCGGGTAGAATCCGCAGCTCCGCTTCAGGTTCCAGCCAACGTGGTGGAGGTTCCACCGAGATGCATGACTGAGGGCTTCTGGAAGGAGACTCAGCTACAATGTCCTACATGCAAGGAGCTAGGTCTCCAGGAAGCATTTTTCTGCTCTAAGGAATGCTTCAAGAACAGCTGGCATCAGCACAAACAACTACACAAGAAAGCCCCTGCGGAACTACAGACTGAGGTCAATGTGGCGACCTCAGCACTCTAGCTTGAGACCCACGAGGAGGTCTCACATGCTGAGCTCCAGCCAGAGGTTAACGTGGTGACCTCAGAGCTCGAACCTGAGACCCATGAGGTGGTCTCACCTGCTGAGCTCCAGCAGAGGTCAACATGGCGACCTCAGAGCTCCTGCTTGAGACCCATGAGGAGGTCTCACATGCTGAGCTCCAGTCAGAGGTCAACGTGGTGACCTCAGAGCTCCAGTTTCCGCAGTGGACTAGAGCCAATCTCCTGGAGCTCTTTGATGGTGTGTCAGGTAAGCCTGAATATTTTCTTGGGGACTGCCAGATATATTTTTCCAGCCTAATGGACCCAAAGCCCGGCAAGAAGCAATGGCTAGGGTTCCTGTTGTCCCGGTTTTGTGGCCCAGCTCGCCAGTGGGCACAGCATTCAGCAGCCATGGGATCCTGAAATCTGTTTGTGGGACTGGTCATGAGGGTGTACGGCGGCCCAGAATCCTGGGCGATCTTTGAAAATCTTGTGGGTGAGCCATGTCTCAGAGATGAACCGGACATGCCATTTACGAGTTATTATCAGAGGACTAACATGGTGACCTCAGAGCTCCAGCCTGAGACCCACGAGCAGTTCTCACATGCTGAGCTCCAACCAGAGGTCAATGTGGTGACCTCTGAGCTCCAGATTGAGACGCACGAGGAGTTCTCACACGCTTAGTTCCAACCACAGGTCAACGTGGCGACCTCAGAGCTCCAGCTTGAGACCCACGAGGAGGTCTCACATGCTGAGCTCCAGCCAGAGGTCAACATGGCGACCTCAGATCTCCAGCTTGAGACCCACGAGGAGGTCTCGCATGCTGAGCTCCAGCCAGAGGTCAACATGGTGACCTCAGTGTCAGAGTTTCAGCCTGGGACCCATGAGGAGGTCTCAGCACCAGAGATCCAGCTTATAGTCAAAGTCCTTCTAGAGGTCGATGTGGTGACCTCCCAAAGTCATGTTCATGTCTGAGGTCGAAGAGACAGCCAACCCAAGCTCTGCTCATGTCAAGTTCCTGTCCCAAGTCGAAGAGACGGCCTCCCAAGACACATTATTGTCCCAGGTCGACGAAACAGGCAACCCAAGCTCTGCTCACGCCAAGTTCCTGACCCAGGTCGAAGAGACAGCCAACCCAGGTCCTGCTCACACCAAGTTAATGTCCCAGGTCGAAGCCTAAGTCATTAATGACCATGTTCTGCTCATGCCTGAAGCTGAGGTCATGAACAACCAAGCTTTGATCACACCGGAGTCTGCTGATACCGACAACCAGGATCTGCTCACACTTGACACCAACGTCAAGACCAGTCAAGTGAATTTTACGTTCAAGTCTGCTAACCTGGACAAACAAGTTCTGCTCACGACAGAGTCTGTTGACATGGATAACCAAGTTCTGGTCATGCTTGACACCAATGACACGGACGACCAAGTTCCGCTCACATCCGAGACTGCTGACACGGACGACCAAGTTCCACTCACGACCAAGTTTCTTGACACGGACAACCAAGTTCTGCTCACGACCGAGTCTGTTGACACGGACAACCAAGTTCTGAGCATGATAGTCTGTTGACATGGACAACCAAGCTCGGCTCACACCCAAGTCTGCTGACACCACCAACCACGTTCTGCTCACGCCTGAGTCTGTTCACACAGCCAACCAAGTTCAGCCTGCAGAGTCCGCTGAGGATGCCGGTCTGCTTTCCTGTACCACTGAGGATGGTGCTCTGCTTTCCTGTTCCGCTGAGGACGGCGCTCTGCTTTTCTGTTCCGTTGAGGACATCACTCTGCTTACCTGTTCCGCTAAGGACGTGGCTTTGTTTTCTTGCTCTGCTGAGGACAACACTCAGTCTCCTGGTTCAGCTGGGGACATTTTGCCCAGGGGGCCAGGACTGCCAATGGACAGTAGTGTTTTATTGTGGGGGTTATGTCACGATCTCCCCTTTATTCAGAGCTGCAGCCTGCCACGTGCTTTGAGTGCTGGAGGGCGAACGCGTGCACGAGCACATGCTCTTTGTATGTTGATAACTGTGACATTGTTTACTGTGGACACATACCTTTGTTTTGTTTCTGTTCTGTCTACTCCCTGTTTTGTCATTGGTTGTTGTACGAGGGTGTTTTCATTGTTTTCAGCTGCTTAACGCTGATTATGTTCGTGATAAATACCGCTTGCTTCCCATTACACCTTGTGGAGTATTATAGTTAAATTGTTGATAGTTAATGTTACGTACCTGGATAGATTTAGTTAGTTTAAAGTTAGATTAGTTCATTTAGACCATGCTGGTGTTCTACACTCCCAGTTCCTAGTCATAATTTCATGTTTCATGATTTGTGTTTTGACCTCATTTCCAGTGATCGCGACTTCGATTCCTGCTTTGCCCCATTTATGCCTGTTTGCCAATCGCCTGACCTTTTGCATGTTTTTGGACCACACTTTGGAATACTGATTTGGATTTGTCTGCCTTTGTCTCCTTTAATAAAATTCCTTTACCTGCACCTGCTTCCGTATTCAGGTCCCTTACGTCTTGGGACGTGACAGCCATAAATTTTCATCATCACAGTGAAGATCCTCGTTGTTTCATGCACCATGGGAAAAACCTTCTGGCATGACGAATGCAGGCTTGACCTTGCTCAGCAGTTATGTCATTGCAAGACTCATCCATGACTTGAAGGAGGGTGACATGCTCATGGGGATGGCAATTGTACACCATCCACCTCCGAGTAGAGAAGAATTCCTGAATTGGCTTGAGGAAAGGGGAGTATGGTGGGAACCAGCTCTGTGTGATGGGAGCTGACATTGTCCCACACAGTAACATACATGATATCTTCACCCTGACAGACCTGCTCAAGTTCATTTAGAAAAGCTATCTGGTGCTCAGTGCTGTATGATCCAAGAACTGGTCTAAGGCCACCCACACCATCTTCACATATAGCCGCACACACTGAGATGTTTCCCACATTGTCCAGGCACTTGGATGGTTGCCCACTGGACAATAAGGTTATGTCCACAGTGTCTATTTCTTGCCAGATTAAAGCCTGCCTTGTCAACAGAAATATACTTGTGGTGATTCACAGCAGCATCCAGCTTAATCACCCTCTAAAAAAAAAGAAAATTTGGTTAGCTCTTTTACATTGTTAGTCTGTAGTACAGTATTGTGAGTATCACATACGTAAAAACTGAACATAAATTATACTACATAGTGCTCTACCTGAACATATTCAGCACAGTCATTTCACCTGGGCAGGGTTTCTCTCAAAAGGCACCAGGTAAATTTGTTTCATAGGAACCTGGTGCTTCATCAAAAGGCGGGCAATAGTTGTAAGGCTGATTGATGCCACATTGGAAAAGGTGTCATTGCTCTCCTCAGTAACGTGCTTTATTTCAGACAGCCTTACGTCATTCCTTGCCCTGACCATTTACACCACAGCCAACTCTTGCTGGTTAGTCAGTATACATCTGTGACCACCACCAGGTTGTTTCCTGCCAATTCTGAGAGTAAAACATAAGAAAGTAAAAAATTCTGAGAGTATGCTGTCAATATTTTACTACTGTAAATGACAAAAAGTGTGTGATAATGAAATTTTGTCCACTATTCTATATAGTAATGCAATTTACTGTACCATAAAAGTACAGTGAATAGCTAGCAGACGTACGTGTTTTCTTGGCGAAATGTTCTGATGATGTTGACCTTTGAGGTTAGGGTGAACTAAATTGGCAGCCTCTGCCATTGTAAGGCCTCTTTTAACCACATGGTCAACAATGATGGCCCGGACTTCCTTTGAAATGATAGTACATTGCCTTCTGCTTACATTCCTCTGATGAGCATCTCTTTGTCTGGGCCCATGCCCACCTTTTTGTCTAGGCCCATGTCCACCTCTTTGTCTAGGCCCATGCCCACCTCTTTGTCTAGGCCCATGTCCACCTCTTTGTCTAGGCCCATGCCCACCTCTTTGTCTAGGCCCATGCCCATCTCTTGGTCTAGGCCCATATCCACCTCTTTGTCTAGGCCCTTGCCCACCTCTTTGTCTAGGCCCTTGCCCACCTCTTTGTCTTTGACAGGGTCTACGTCTACCTCTTGATCCCTCTGCAGGTTTCCTCTCTCTTCCACTCTATCCTTCTCCATGTTTGCCCATTGCAAATGCTCACACACAGTTCTAATGTTTTGGTATTTAATTGGGATCAACAGGTAAAAGAAATTAGTAATAATTGGGATTTATTATGATTGGTCTTTCCTGATTGAAAGCTCTTAAAGCAATTTGTAGTTTATACCTTACCAACACACCAACACACAATGATCAGACCAGGTGAAAATCTATAGACATACCAAATGATTGACTGATTTACCATTAAGGTTGGATTCAATGATAGACAAATGTATTAAACTAAAAGAGAAGAGATGCAAATGAACAGTTTGATAATAATAGTATCATGAAAGACAGTTACTCTGAATGAAATGTTTATACAGAGGAAACACTTGTTATTTGTAGTGAAAAGAATACTTTGTGATTTTGTGTTTTGTACTAACATAATTAAAAATATACTTAAATGTTTGAAAAAAGTGCATTTTTTATGATCTGTTGTGAAATTAGTATTAAGAGTTTTGAAAATGTACCACTTGCTTGTGAAAATTGCATTAAAACAATAAAAAGAAAACTGTAAAATGTCTGCAAATAACTTTTGTATAAAGCATTGCATAGACATTATTGGCTGGTTCATGCCACTCCAAATAAAATGAAACAGGTACATTTTAATGCTATTAAAACCTACACATTCATATAATGTATATTAATAATGGAATTGATGTTAACAAACTGCAAGAAGTCTTTGTGTGTGTGTGTGTGTGTGTGTGTGTGTGTGTGTGTGTGTGTGTGTGTGTGTGTGTGTGTGTGTGTGAAGTGGTTGGTTTTTTACCAACAATGATTTGACAACAAAGATCAGGCTTTTGCAACAAAAGTGCTGAAGTACCAGCTTTTTAAAAGTACTGAAATATGCATGCAGATTAGTAGAGGTGATTTATGGACTATACACACAGATACAATTTTTTATTCAGCTTCATTATTCAAAGATTTTATATTAAACTATACTATAGCTCTAGTTTAAGACTGCATTAAAGTACAATATCAATTATGGAAAACTGGAGGCAGCTAAAAACACATATCAACTCAAACCACTGGTGATGGTTCTTCCTTAGAGATATACTCACATTCTCAAATTCACACATTCTTTCTCTCTCTCTCTCTCTCTCTCTCTCTCTCTCTCTCTCTCTCTCTCTCTCTCTCTCTCTCTCTCTCTCTCACACACACACACACGTCTGCACATGGATGGGCAGCAGGAGAGTATCTGGAGTGTAATGGAAAATTCTCACTGAGTACAGGAGCTCAAGAGAAGCACAGTACAGAAAGACTAAAATCTGCCACCTTCACTCATTTACCACATACAGACACACTGTACACTCCACATAACCCTCATAGGCACACACTTCATATGTACCTGTGAATACAACTCCCCACATTTCACACATGCACTCTGTACATATGTGACACTCCTCACACACACTCATGGCTCTCTTCAAACCCGTTTCTTCATAATACATGTGCTAATGATTTGGTGCCCTCTGCTGGATCATAATACAACACTGACAGGCTGTGTGAAATTATTCAAACATTTATGCCACTTATCTACCAAACAGCATTGCACAGCTCAGTAACAAATCAAAAATCCAGGGCAATATGTATCCTTGATCCTCATGATTTACAGACATGTGAAAAAATAAGTATACCCCATGGAACTTGTTGGCCTTTTTGACAAACATTTGATAATCTTTGATAAGTGGATTTTACTTGGAAGCCAATTAAGAAATGTAAAATCAAATTAAGTAGTGACAAGAAAATATCACTATGGGTAAATATCACCCAGTAAGTATCAGGACAATTTTGTGCTTTTGACCTATCAATGTTCCAGCTGTATCATGGCTAACCCTGTGCTCTGACCCCAGCTTCCTGACATGCTGAGGTATGCAAAGAAAAGAATTTCACTGTGCATATGTATATGTGATGAATAAAGAGTCATTATATCCCTATTTCATAGTACCTGGGCAATGAGGGTTACCAAATCGAACATGGGTGCTTTGCTACGGCACAGCTTAAATGCCAGTAGAAATAGTAATAGCAAGCAGGATCATGGTTAATATGCTATGAGTCTACCACACTGGACTTATGCTAAAGGCTACTGTCTAGTAAATTTTTAGAGTAATGCTGTAAGCAGTTGCAGGCAGTTGAGAGCCGACAACATCCAGCTCATTCTGAATGGTTTTAGATATACATCTGTTCAACCGTATTTGAGGCAATATTATTCACCAGGGTTGATAGGTTTCAGCAACATTTTCAGCCAAACTACATCTCAGACATCATGCAAAAGACCTGAGTCCAGCCTAAAAAAAATGGGCACTGGAAATGGGAGACATTTTCTATGTTCTCTGTTCTTTCTCACTGTGTGAAATACATGTTTTTCATGTCATTTCTGATATATAGGCATTACTTCATAATCCCCCTTTGCTCTTACAATAGACATTATTCTGTGCATCATACACCCACTGTCTGCACTTACACTTTGCTTTTTTGTGAAAATGTATTACATTTAAATCCAACTGAATGCTATTGTATACTTTATAAAGTAAAATCTTGGCAGCTGCTGAGTATTTTTAAAACTAGCCCAATCTGGCAACACTGTCATTATCTGATTGTCTGTTGCTCCTCCTCCCCTGAAAAGCAAGCACTGAGCGTGTCTGGTTGCAGAGAGTGTCTTTGCACCAATGGACCTCTACTAGCGTTTGTTGCCATTCCCATTTTTGACCACTTGGTGCAATACGGAATCTAAGTGGGGCAGTGATATCTCTGCCCTGTGATTGCACAACATTGAGAGGCAAATAAATCCATAATGACATCTGTCAAATAATTATATTTTGTAAAATGGAGGCCATGCAAAAGAGGTAATTGGTATTTAAATCCTGTTTAAAATGCATCACGTTGTGAATAGGAATAACTTGCAATAACTGCATCAAGTCAGCGGCCCATTGACATCACCAAACTGTTGCATCCTTCTTTTGTGATGCTTTTCCAGCCTTGTATGCAGCTTCTTTCAGTTGTTGATTATTTTGGGGGTTTCTCCCTTTACTCTCCTCTTCAGGAAGTGAAATGCATGCTCAGTTGGGTTAAGGTCTAGTGATTGACTTGGCCAGTCTAAAACCTTCTGCTTTTTCCCCCGATGAAGTCCTTTGTTGTGTTGGCAGTGTGTTTTGGGTCTTGCTGCATGACGAAGTTCTCTGTAAATCGGCAGACAAAATGTACCTGTAAACTTCTGAATTCATTCTGCTGCTACCATCATGAGTTGCATCATCAATAAAGATTAGTTTGCCTGTTACAGAAGCAGCCATGCAAGCCCATGACACTACCTCCACCATGCTTGACCAATGAGTTTGCATGTTTTGGATCATGAGCAGATTCTTTCTTTCTCCACACTTTGGCCTTTCTATCATTTTGCTAGAGGTTAATCTTGGTTCAAGAACTTTTGTGACTCATCTCTGTATTTCTTTGTGAATTCCAATCTGGCCTTCAGATTCTTACTGATGATGAGTGGTTTACATCTTGTGGTATGGCCTCTATATTTCTGCTCTCAAAGACTTATTTGAATGGTGGATTGTAATATTTTCACCTTTGGCCTGTGGAGGTTGTTGGTGATGTCACCATTTTAAGAAAAGCCATTTTAAGCCAGTTATCTATTACTGGGTAAAAGCCAGCGCTGAGGTTTAGATGAAGTCTGTATGCTTTGTTAACTCAAATTTCTGGCCTCCTTAGTGGAGGGAGACAGCTGAAGCTCAGAGGCAGCATTAAGGGCAATTCAAAGGCATTTCAGCAATGCGACATGTACCTATATCAAATAATCAAATCACCTTCAGTCAGCTGACGCCAAACAGGAGCGTAATTGCCCTTTATTGAATAAACACACCCCGGTATGACTTTAGACTTCAATGTCAATGTCTGTGACTAGAGTCAGCCCTGATATCTTACATACACACATTTGGACATGTACACACACAGACTGAGTCTCTGTTCCAGGAAGACCTCTGTGTTTGTGTGTGTGTGTGTGTGTGTGTGTGTGTGTGTGTGTGTGTGTGTGTGTGTGTGTGTGTGTGTGTGTGTGTGTGTGTGTGTGTGTGTGTGTGTCAGAAGGACAGAGTTGTTTTACATTACACAAGACAGTTTCATTTGGGAAATAAGGACATGGATACACACACAAACACACACACACACACACACACACACACACACACACACACACACACACACACACAAACACACACACACACACACATCAGAGGGCAACTCTATACTGAAGAGACAGCTGATTTATCAGTGAACTAATAACCACTTTTACTTTTCCTTCATAAATCCTGACATGGTTTTGGCTTTATTACCACACAAAGCCTGTCAGTCAGCCAGATGGGTTTATCACTGTGGGCCTGGTCGACTTCACTGTGATTTAATTATCACGCTCACCCACAGCTTAAGGTTTTTAATAACCACAAAATCCATTTACTGCTCACACTTAAGCTGTGATACAGTCTGTATTAAGGCCATTGAAAGGTGCTAGGTGAACTTGATTAATGCCTTTGTCTTCTAACAGTACAGAAAAGGGTGTAATTTTCTTTAAAAGAATTGGTGGAACAGTGTGCATGTCTTCAGTTTCAGTTTAACAATCCTTCTGATAAGTTAATAGATTTATGGGAGTAATAAAGACAAAGATAATCTAATCCTAGGCAACACATAACCAGCTGTGTCCTGCAGAGCATGCTCATTTGTGAATGTATGCATGCCTATGACAAACATAAATTGATAAATTCAAACATTAAGTTAATTAATGTTAAATAATGTATGATTCTGCACAATGCTCTCCTGACAATTAAATTGGCTCCAAATGGGCCATCACGTACCCGGACCTTGAAAAACAAGCATTACATTTACATTTATTCATTTAGCAGATACTTTTATCCAAAGTGACTTATAAATGAGTATTGTCCATTTAACAATAGTGTGATTCTATCATCAGTTATGATGGTTTCACAGTCATGATTGTATGCAGGCTAATAAATTTAGATTTTTTTTAAGTAATTTTTTTTTTAAAACAAATAAAATATTGTGTCCTAGAACATTAAAAATTTCAAGACCTTTAGTGTGTTCTGAGAATGTTTCTATGTAACATTTATCAATATTCCTACAAAACCTCTTTAACACTTGAAGCTGTAGGAATGCTGAAATATTTCAGTATAATTGCTCTTTAAACATTTTGTCTATCTAATTTTCTGAGATAACATTGTATATTAGGAGGTACAGTTGTTATTACTAGCACAAATATTTAAACCAAAATGTTTGCTCTTTGCTCCTATCCTCTCTTGAGAAAGTGTGACCTAATTGGACTATTTATTGATTGTTTTCAGTTATAGACTGTAATCTAAGCATAAAATACAAGATGCACAGGGAAGGTTTTGAACTATCATTGCCAATGCCATGCTTGTAACTTGAGTTGCTGGTAGTGATTATGTGCAAGTGTAGCAACTGTCAACTTTCAAAGTCAGAAAAGAATAACCACAAGCAGGCATGAGGGCAAAATAGGCCCCCCAAGGGATTGCTAAGATTAGAAATATTTTAATGAATACCATCTAAAGATTCATTAACTTAACAGAACAATTTGTAATTTTTTAAAGCTGTGCTGCTTGTGCCAAGCAACTGACTGTCAGGCGGCACAGACGGAGTCTGTTGCGGGAAATGCTTTAATTAATAGAACTGGCAGATTGCAAACAGATGCAAAGGAGCAGACAATACACAAGGTCGAGGAACAGCCACTTAGTGAGGCAACGATCACACAGAATATTAGATAGCAAGGCAGAATCAAAAACCATGAGCAATAACAAACTAAAGCTTGGTATGTCAGCACAGAGCTGAACCAGTACTTCACAGTGAGTGAGTGTGATGAGTGTGCTTATATAGGATAAGGGTACGGGTAAGGGAATCCAGGTGTGTGTTATTAGAAATTGAGTAACTATGCAATGAGCACCTCCATGTTTGTAATCAGAGGTGCATTGTGGAAAACGGTCTCAACCAGCTCCCTAGTTCTGTAGTTAGTGAATCAGTATATCATGTACACAAGTTGGGGCACTGGTAAAGACCCTGGCTCACTACACATTGGGACACTGATAACTGAATTTTTGGTGACATGATTACGTACTTGCATTGTAAAACTTCACCAAAATTTTTAAAGTTACAAATATTTAAGTTTTATATGTCATATAAATTTGTTAACCTAATCACATGTATTTCTGCCATAATATGTCAAGCCGAATCATAGGCAAGCTAGTAGCAAAACAATAAACCTTTAAAAGTCATTAGACTCAAATAAACCGTATGTAGAACGTCAAACAAAGTTAAAAATTGCTAACATAAGTAATCATTTGAGAGCTACAACAACAGTAACAAGCTACTTACATTTGTAGCCAGAAGTTAGCAGAGAATTTGTCCCCCCCCCCCCTTTTTTTTTTTTTTTTTTAGCTGTGAGGCTTCAGACAAGACTCCAGTTCATCTGCTCATCTACTATCCCCTCTGAAACTAATGGAACAGCAAGGCCAATTAATTAAAGCCACATACTACCAAGAGAATGCACATCCTCCCCCTTCCCCTACCTCCCTCACTGCAGATGATTTTGCCACTTTCTTTTCCAACAAGGTTACATCAATCAGGAACCAGTTCTCATGCCCAGACATGCATAGACCGGCTCTTCCTCCATGTAACTCCCAACTGGCTTCCTTCTCTCCCCTCTCAGAGACATGTCTCAAAACTCCTAACATGTCTCAAAACTCTAGCTGTCCCACAGCCTGTCCTCTTGACCCTATCCCTTTTCACCTTCTTCAGTCCATCTCTCCCACACTATTACCTGTACTCACACATATCTTTAACACATCCCTCTCTACTGGCACATACCCTACCTCATTTAAGTAGGCCCAGGTTACCTCACTGCTTAAAAAAACATCACTTAACCCTGCTGTGATTGACAATTACAGACCTGTTTCCCTCCTCCCTTTTCTTTCCAAAACCCTTGAATGAGCTGTTTTTAATCACCTCTCCAATTTTCTCACACAGAACAACCTCCTGGACATCAAGCAGTCTGGCTTCAAGAGCAATCACTCCACAGAGACTGCCCTGCTTTCCATCACTGATGCCTTATGACTAGCAAGAGCACCCTCGAGATCATCTGTCCTCATCCTACTTGATCTCTCTGCTGCTTTTGACACTGTCAATCATCAGATCATCCTGTCAACTCTCTCCAGCCTGGGCATCACTGGAACGGTTCTGCGCCATGTGGAATCCTATCTCTCAGACAGATCCTTCAAGGTATTGTGGTGGGGAGGTATTTCTGAAACTCAGAAACTCAAAACTGGCATTCCGCAGGGGTCAGTTCTGGGTCCACTGCTTTTTTCTATCTACACTACATCTCTGGGGCAGGTGATTGAGTCTAATGGCTTCTCACATCATTGCTATGCTGATGACACCCAGCTCTATTTGTCCTTCCAGCCTGATGATCCATCCGTCTCTGTACGAATCTCTGCTTGCCTGTCGGACATCTCGGTCTGGATGAGGGAACACCAGCTTAAGCTCAACCCGGCAAAATCTGAGCTTCTCGTCATCCTAGCCTGTCCCTCAATCAACCACAACCTCACTGTACAGCTCGGCTCAACCACACTCAAGCCAACCAGGACGGCCAGGAACCTTGGGGTGATTCTTGATGACAGCTTGACTTTAAAGATCACATCTCAACAACTGCATGGTCTGTAGGTTCATCCTGTACAGCATCAAGAAAATCAGACCCTACCTCACCGAACAGGCTACACAGATACTAGTCCAGGCTCTTGTTATCTCAAAACTAGACTACTGCAACTCACTACTATTGGTCACTACTACCCAGTCAGCTCCATCAAACCCCTTCAGATGATACAGAATGCAGCAGCACGCCTCATCTTCAACCAACCCAAGAGAACCCATGTCACACCCCTCTTCATCTCCCTCCACTGGCTTCCTGTAGCCGCCCGGATCAAATTCAAGGCCTTGATGCTCACCTACAAGACCTTGTCTGGAACAGCACCCTCCTAACTCAACACTCTCCTTGAGGCTTATGTTCCCTCACGCAATCTGCGATCGGTTAACGACCGACTCTTAGTAGGGCCTACTCAGCGTGGCTCAAGGTCTCTTTCAAGAACCTTCAAACTAACTGTTCCTCAGTGGTGGAATGAACTTCCAGCCTCAATCCGGACTGCATAATCTATCACCATCTTCAAGAAACAGCTAAAGACCCACTTCTTCCGTGAACACCTAACCAACTGATAAAAAATAAATAATAAATAAATAAAAAACCTTACTCTGGCCCTTACACCTCTACTCTGTGCACTTTGCTTCTTCTGGAACTCAATTAATAGATCTTGTATGGTAGCACTACTTGTATAGTTCTCTGCTTGATATATCGCTTTGCTTGTAATTTCTCATTTGTAAGTTGCTTTGGATAAAAGTGTCTGCTAAATGAATAAATGTAAATAAATGTAATTTGTTTTTGGTATAGACTCAAGACATTTGGGTTTGTGATCAAAAGATGAAAATGAGAAGAGTGTTTAGAATTTTAGATTTTCTTTCCTGGTATTTATATGTAGATGTATTAAACTACATAGAACATGGCACAGTTTGTATCAGACCACCCAATTTGTAAAAATATTGGAACATGTGACTGGCAAGTGTTTCCACTTTATTGCAGGAAGTTAATCTGTAATGAGGTCAGTTTCAGTGGTTAGTAAGGCTGTAGTGCAATGCCACTATCTGTATCTGTATCTAATTGGTGATCCAAGATCCAATAGCTATATCTTTATTTGGATTTAAACCAAAGGTAACTGCCTGGTAGTTTTAAGGATGCCGTAAAATGCATCACACATCGCACATGAACGTGGTTTTCTTTGTCCTGTGACCTTGATTTCTCACTGCTAGCTCGAGCCTACAGGCACATAAAAAATTCCCACTCACATGACTTTTTTTGTTGCATCCAGTCAGTCCAGAGGCCAGACCCCTGTGAACCATTCTGGCAAGCTTTCTTAAAGAAATGAATAGTGTGCCTCTTATTCAATTTGTTTTTGTACCTACAGTATTTAGAATATATTATTTATTCATTTCAAATAATGTATTCCTATTCAGTTACTTCCATAATGGTTGACTGGTTGAGCCCTAAGAGTTACTACTGTATGTTTCATTACACTGGTTACATTATTTGTTTTGAGAAAACAGTAAATCAATAAACCACACTTAAATTTCCGTTTTTATTCTGAAACAATTTCCTGTGCTTATAATATAAATAACTATAACATCTACAGTCTGCTCAGAAAGATTTGGAACAGTGAGACCAATTCATTGGTCTTTGGTATACACTGAAAACTTTTGGGTTTGAGATCAAAAGATGAATCTGAGACAATAGATCAGAATTTCAGCTTTCATTTACATCTAGATGTGTTAAACAGCTTGGAACATGGCACCTTTTGATTGAACCCACCATTATTCAAGTGATCAAAAATACTGGAATATGTGACTGATAGATATTTCTTGTTACCCAGGTGTGTCCTCTTAGATTGAATATTTAATCAATAAATAGCTCTGAATGTATACTCTTGGTTTTAGCCGAGTTTAGTTTCACTTGTGAAGACTGCATCTGTTGTTAAGAAGGATAAGCCAACATGAAGACCATAGAGCTGTCTATGGGTGTCATATCACAGCAAACCAGCAACTCCATTTCCAGGATGCACCACCAACTACAAACATGGCCGAAGAGGACTACACTTCCCACACATGTTCACCTTCTCCAGAATTCTAATCACACACACCTGTTGCCAATCTCATACTCACTCAATCCACGCTATATAAGAGACTGTTCAAACTCTTAGTCTTTGTGAAGTATATGCTCAGTTGCTTAGTCTCTGTCATTATTATTATTATTATTATTATTATTATTATTATTATTATTATTATTATTATTATTTGTGTTTGCGTTTCTGGTTTTGGACTTTGTTTACTCTGTTGACCTCGATTCTCTGCCTTGCCTAGTTTATGCCTGTTTGCCTGATCGTTTGACCCTTGCTTGCCAATGTACCTTGATTTCTGCCTGATCCTTTGGACTTGTTATTTTATTAATCTGCCATACCTGCAATTGTTTGTGTCTCAGCCTACATTACGTAACAATGGGAAAAGAAAAAAAATGAGAAAAAAATTAGAAAAGGAAGCCATTTTAAAGCTGAGAAAATCAGAAACATCAATCAGAGGGATTGCACAAACACTGGGCATAGGCAATACAATAATTTGGAATGTCCTGAGAAAGAAACAAACCAAGAAACCACTGGTGTACTGAGCAGCAGACACCAAATGGGTTGGCCATGGAAAACAACAACAATTGATGACAGAAACATTGTGAGAATTGTGAAGAAAAATGCAAAACCATCAGTCAGTGACATCACCAACAACCCCAAGGGTGAAGGTATCACAATCCACCATTCAAGACTTAGACAGCAAAAATATAGAGGCCATACCACAAGATGTAAACCACTCATCAGCAGTAAGAATCTGAAGGCCAGATTGGAATTTGCAAAGAAATGCAGAGATGAACCACAAATGTTCTTGAACCAAGCTTAACCTTTACCAAAGTGATAGAAAGGCCAAAGTGTGGAGAAATAAAGGATCATGATCCAAATCATATGATCCAAAGCAACCTTAACCCAGTTGAGCAGCATTTCATCTCTTGAAGAGGAGACTGAAGCCCACTAAAACAAACAATAACCGAAAGAGGCTGCACTAAAAGCCTGGAAACGCATCACAAAAGAATAAACCGTCAATTTGATGATGTCAGTGAGTCATAGGCTTGATGCAGTTATTGCAAGCAAGGGATACACAACTAAATATTAAGTGTTATTTACTTTAATTTATGTCAAGACTTATCTGTACCTATAAAAAATGGGGTGGTCTGATACAAAGGTTCTATCATCTAGATGTAAATACCATCAAATAAAAGCTGAAATCCTATACTCCCATCTCATATCCATCTTTTGATCTCAAACCGAAATGTCTTTGGTATATAGTACAAATAAATGAATTGACTTTGCTGTTCCAGTAGTGTTGGAGTGGACTGTATACTGTACATAATTTCATCTGAAATATTGCATAGTTTAAGTCATCTAAGAAATAAAACAAACAAACAAACAAACAAACAAGCAAACATATTCAAAGCTGAGCCACTTTAGATGGGGATTTAGCTAATAGACAGACATTAGGTGGGGATGTAGCAAAAAAAAAAAGAAAAAGAAAAAAAAAGTAAGGTGGTGAATAATAATTACTATGAAATTACCATTATTATTCTGAAGCACAATTATTATAAAATTATTTATTAATTACAGGTCTGGAATCATACTTAAAATTTACAGACTTTACAATTAATACTACAGAAGTCAGACTATTAGAAATCCTCTTATCTGTACCAAATTATTAGCATTTGCTCAGCATTATGATAATTTGGGTGCAAGAGTCAATTACACATGTATTAATCACATGGTGCGTGCAAGTGTACAGCAATTACTGCTATTGTTCATTGACTACAGGTGCAAATCTCTAGGTTTACTCACTAATTGAGTGTAACATGTCAGGTGTGCATCTTATGTTACTGAACTCCAGGTCTTACACAGATTAAATGTGCCAAAGAACAATAAATAAATTCACATGAATATGTTCAATTAAAGAAAGAAAACAGGTTAGACCAAAACATCCCTCTGATATAGAAATACGAGCAGTGTTCCACATTACTGCCTGTATGGTCACAGGCCTTGATTTAATAACAAACTAACACGCTAACCTCCAGAGCAGCATGAGTGACCTTATAAAGTCTAATAATCTTCTGACCTCTGCATATGGCAGAAGGTCACAGCTTTGAACAGCCCCTATTGAGCAACACAACTCCACATGAGGATGTGAGTGTCAGTGTTTTAAAAGAGAGGTCCAATTTTAAGCACTTTTCTGTAGTTAAACAATAAGTGATTTGTCCTTTACAGCAGAAACAATAATAAAAACCTGATTCGTTCGATTATACTATGGATTGGGTTCCTCACGAGCATATCCCTACCTGTCATGGTGTGTGCCGGCCCTGTTGTAATAGTTTCAATGTTTATAGTGTATCAGTAAAAGAAGCCATTTGTGAAACGAGAACAGAGGTGTGATCTCTGACAGAGCTGTTTAATTACAAAACGGATACAGGAGCTTTATCCATCTTCACAGACTGGTACTGAATGCTAAGGTGCAAAGTCCAACCTAGCTTACAATTTAACCCCTTTGTGTTTGTGTGTGTATGTGTGGAGAGGGACAATTGTCCCCTCAATGATAGGAATATCTGTTGATCTTTTGGGGATCTCTGACTGGTGCCAACAAGCAAAACAATAACTGCAGCTATGGCTTTTTATTTATTTATTTATTTATTTATTTAGTTGCATTCATATTTATATCAGTGGAAGGTCCTCACAAAGATAGTAAGACAAGTGTGTGTGTGTGTGTGTGTGTGTGTGTGTGTGTGTGTGTGTGTATGTCTGCATGTATGTGTGTGTGTGTGTGTGTGTGTGTGTGTGTGCGTGTGTGAGTGAGTGTGTGTTTTAAGCTTGTTTGTAGTAAAAACAGTTTTTAAAAAGGCACTTGTAAAGTGAAAAACATTTTCAATCCGACGTCCCCTGCTGATACATTGAGCCTGAGACCAAGACAAACTATTAAAAAAACCTACCTCACAGGTGACCCTGTTTTGCTTTAGTTCTAAGAAAAGACAAAGGAGAACCAAGGACATCGTCAAGGGAAGTGAAAGCCTCCTGGTTTCACATTACACGCCACTGGCAGTGCAGCCAACATCAGACCCACCTTGAAGACACGACCAAAGGACCTTAAGAGTAAGTACATATTCTTATTATGATTGAAATATCATTTTAATGTTACATTATGTTAAAAAAAATAATAGCCATTGTTTTTTTCAGCGAAATTTGAGTCTTTTAATTAATAAACAACTTAGCCTAATTGATTATTAACAGCAGAAGCATTAAAAAGTGTTAATAAAATCTGCTTTTAACCAGGACTTTTATAAAGCTTTAACAATTTTTTACTGTTATTAAATACGGTGAGAGTGTGACGATACCAAAGCAAAGGATTTATGTTTAAATCAAGAACAATGGGATAAATGCATGAAGTTTGCCTGCTGTATGTGTTGCCAGGGCTTCAGTTGTCTATACAGTGGTGCTTGAAAGTTTGTGAACCCTTTAGAATTGTATATATTTCTGCATAAATAAGACCTAAAACATCATAAGTGCTAAAAGTAGACAAAGAGAACCCAATTAAAGAAATGAGAGAACATATTATACTTGGTCAATTAATTATAGAGGAAAATTATCCAATATTACATATCTGTGAGTGGCAAAAGTATGTGAACCTTTGCTTTTAGTATCGGTGTGACCTGCTTGTGCAGCAGTAACTGCAACGGTTCCGGTGACTGTTGAGCAGTCCTGCATGTCGGCTTGGAGGAATTTTAGCCCATTCCTCAGTACAGAACAGCTTTAACTCTGGGATGTTGGTGGGTTTCCTCAATGAACTGCTTGCTTCAGGTCCTTCCACAACATTTTTTTAGATTAAGGTCATGACTTTGACTTGGCCATTCCATTACATTAACTTTATTCTTCTTTAATCATTCTCTGGTATGATAACTTGCTTAGGGTCACTGACTTGCAGCATGACCCACTTTCTCTTGAGATTCGGGACTGATATCCTGACATTTTCGTTTAAAACTCACTGATATAATTCAGAACTCATTGTTCCATCAATGATGGCAAGCCATTCTGGTCCAGATGCAGCAAAATAGGCCAAAACCACGATGGTACCACCATCATGTTTCACAGATGGCATAAGGTTCTTATGCTGGAATGCAGTGTTTTCTTTTCTCCAAACATAACCCTTCTCATTTAAACCAAAAATTCTCTTCTTGTTTTATCCATCCATAAAACAGTTTTCCAAAAGTCTTCTGGATTGTCCATGTGAGCTTTAGCAAACTGTAGACAGGCAGCAATGTTCTTTTTGGAGAGAAGTGGCTTTCTTCTTGTAACTCTGCCATGAACACCATTGTTGTTCAGTGTTCTTCTGATGGTGGACTCATGAACATTAACATTAGTCAATATGAGAGAGGCCTTTAGTTGCTTCGAAGTTACCCTGGGTTCCTTTCTGACCTCATGGACTATTACATGTCTTGCTCTTAGAGTGATCTTTGTTGGTCGACCACTCCTGGGGAGGGTAACAATGGTCTTGAATTTTCTCTGTGTGTACACAAACTGTCTAACTGTGGATTGCAAACTCTTTAGAGATGGTTTTGTAACCTTTTCCAGCATGATGAGCATCAACAACTCTTATTCTGAGGTCCTCAGAAATCTCATTTGTTTGTGCCATGAATCATTTCCACAAACATGTGTTGTGAAGATCAGACTTTGATAGATCCCCGTTCTTTAAATAAAACAGAGTGCTAACTCACACTTGATTGTCATCCCATTGATTGGAAACACCTGAATCTAATTTCAACTTCAAATTAACTGCTAATCCTAGAGGATCACATACTTGTGCCACTCACTGATATGTAATATTGGAACACTTTCCTCAATTAATAAATGACCAAGTATCATATTTTCTCTCATTTGTTGAACTGGGTTCTCTTTGTCTACTTTTAGGACTTCTTTTAGAAAATCGGTTGATGTTTTAGGTCATATTTATGCAGATATATATAGAAAATTCTAAAGGGTTCAAAAACTTTAAAGCACCTCTGTACTGTATATTCTCTTTGCTCATTGAAACAATCAGCTGGATTTATTGGGTCAAATGATTTGTTTAAAGAAAAAACAAACACACAACTAAACAAAAAGAAAACTAATGTTAATTTCATGTCTAAATTAGATATTATTTTTGAAGCAAAGTGTATCAGTGTAAAAGTGAAACTATAAATCATTCATGAACTTTTTTTCATTGTAGAGACATTGCCTGAATTTGATCTGAATATCAGCTGTGCAGGATGAATGGAGGAGTCCAGCCACGTGTGGTGTCTAAAGATGGCCACAACAACATTCATCTTGACAATGTCGAGGGCATGGTGAAGCTCTATCTACACGACATCTGGACCACAGTGGTGGACATGAAATGGCGCTACAAACTCACCCTCTTTGTGTCCACCTTCCTCACAACCTGGTTTTTCTTTGGCATGCTTTTCTATCTCATCGCAATGACAAATAATGACCTTAACATTGAAAAGGCTTCAAACCACACACCGTGTGTGATGAATGTGGCCACCTTAACTGGCGCATACCTATTCTCCCTAGAGTCACAGACTACCATCGGCTATGGCTTCCGTCACATCTCAGAGGAGTGCCCACTTGCCATCTTAACACTGGTGTTACAACTGGTGCTCACAGGCCTGGCTGAGATCTTTGTCACTGGTACCTTCCTGGCCAAGCTAGCACGGCCCAAGAAGCGTTCTGAGACAGTCAAGTTTAGCCAGTTGGCATTGGTTTCCAAGTACAAGGGCCAGTTGTGTGTGATGGTGCGTGTGGCCAACATGCGTAAGAGTCCACTGGTTCAATGTCAGCTCTCAGGCAAGCTGCTTTTTCCCTATGTCACTGAAGAGGGTGAGAAGATCCAGCTCCACCAGGAGCCTGTGGACTTTCAGTTTGACTCCAATGAGCAGTGCCCATTCCTTGTTCTGCCTCTTATCTTCTACCATGTGCTGGATGAGAGCAGTCCTCTGGCCAGCCTCACTGCTGAAAATTTAAAGGTGAGAAACTTTGAACTGGTGGTCACCCTGAACGCCACTATGGAATCCACAGCTTCCACCTGTCAAAGCCGTACTTCCTATGTTCCACAAGAGTTCCGATGGGGTTACAATTTTAAGCCTCTTCTCTTTGGCACACATGGGGGCAAGTACATCACAGACTTTAGATATTTTGATGAGATTCAGATTAGCAATGACTCCGCGCTTCTACCAGAACCAAGGAATGAGAAGCTCCTGCTTGAACATGAGTACGTTGAAGACTGAACAGAAGGAGAGAGCACTGATAAAAACGGCATAGGGCTGAGTTTCTTAAAGGCATTCCAGCACAAAGATCATAATTAAATAATAACGTGAGCATCACAATGAAGACTCTCTATCCTATTTAATGGCGATGCTTTTGGGAAGCTCATGCTGTCATGTACCAAGACAGCGCACAAAATTAGAACACAGATTACACAAGTTCAACATTGTCTGTCAAGGAGTAACATATGAATGCAGATTAAATCTGAAATGAGTGATTATGCTGTTAAAAATGTTACCCTACTCAGAATATTAAGTTGAGTATTAATATAGACATGCACTGCCCTCTACTAATATTGACACCCTTGGTAAATTTGAGCAAAGAAGGCTGTGAAAATTGATCTTTATTGCTTAACTTTCTGGTCTTTTGTTTAAAAAATCCACAAAAAACCCAAACAAAAAATTATTGTTAAATATAGGTGTGCAACAATTATTGGCACCCCTATGAATTCATATGAGAAAAATATATTTGAAGTATTTTACCACTGATATTTTTTTTAAAAAAATTGTACACCAGGGTGAACAGGAAATTGTTCAACCATCACTTCCTGTTTCACAGGGGTATACATATGAGGTAACACATAGGCCAAATTCCCTTAGTCATTCAATACAATGGGTAAGAACAAGGAATATAGCTGTGATGTGTGCCAAAAGGTTGTTGAGCTTCACAAAATGGGAAGTAGCTATAAGAAAATAGCACAAGTATTGAAAATGCCCATTTTCACCATCAGGGGAATAATTAAGAAATTCCAGAAAACTGGTAATGAATCAACCTGGAATTGGATGTGTGTCTGTATTGACTCAATGCTCTGTGAAGAGGATGGTTCGAGTGGCCAAAAAAATCTCCAAGGATCACAGCTGGAGAATTGGAGAAGTTAGTTGCATCTTGGGGCCAGAAAGTCTCCAAAACTACAATCTGAAGTCACCTTAATCACCACAAGTTATCTGGAAGGGTTTCAAGAAAAAGTCCTTTCCATGTATTCTCCAACCTCATCAGGCATTTTTAGGAGAAGACTCACAGCTATTATCTTGGCAAAGGGAGGTAACACAAAGTATTGACTAAAAGGGTGCCAATAATTTTTGCACACCTATATTTAACAAATATATATATATATATATATATATATATATATATATATATATATATATATATATATATATATATATATATATATATATATATATCAAAAGGTTAAACAATAAAGAGAATTTTTCACAGCCTTCTTTGCTCATATTTACCAAGGGTGTCAGTATTAGTAGAGGGCTGTATATGGGATCAGTTGCATTGTTTGCTAATAATTCTAAGACAGTATAATAATTTTCTCTAACATAAAGCCCATATTAAAAGCCAGGGGGCTGGCAATGTGCCAACACCACACCTTCTTCATCATCCACCCGTCCATCCATCCATCCATTTTTTGTGCCACTTATCCTACACAAGGTCACGGGATGCCTGGAGCCTATCCCAGAGAACTAGGGGCACAAGGCAGGGAACCCCCTGGATGGTGTGGAACAATCACACTCACACACTCACACTCACACAACCATTCACAAATTACGGACAATTTGGACATGCCAATCAGTCTACAATGCATGTCTTTGAACTGGGGGAGGAAACCGGAGTACCTGGAGGAAAATCCCAAATCACAGGGAGAACATACAAGCTCCATCCACAAAGGGCAGAGGCAGGAACTCCCAACGCCAGAGGTGTGAGGGAAATGTGCTAACACCTAAGTAACAATGCTCCCCACCCTCTTCATCATACAGATCAAAGTGAATTCTAAGGTCACAGTTAATTATGTATTATCATATTACATGGACTTACAGATAGTGCACTATATAGTGAATAGAGTGTGGTTGCAGCCTACAGATAGATTTTCAGGTTAAGTTTCAAAACAAACACAATAAAGCAGTAAAGGAGATAAGCGGTATTGAAATGAAATGAATAGGCACGGATTACAAAAGGATAAAAGCTTCCACTAAATATTAACAGATAACCATTATAGGACAGAAGATTTCTGTGCTGATGCAGTGTGTGTATTCTATATGCATTTGATTGATAAAATGCAGCATCTTACCAGCAAATCAGACGGTTTTTATTTATATTGTACAAACTAGATAGGTAAAGTCCGTCATGACAAACTTGAGAGTTTAAAATACTTATCAGTTTGAAATCTGAAGGTAATGTGCAGTATTAAGAAAAAAAGAGAGACAGAGAGATAGGGTGCCAATACTTTTACAGTTGACTAGATAGACAAGAATTCCGTAATTCCGATCACTTAGAAAAGTCATGGCAACTTGCATCTTATAAAGCACAAAAGTATGCTGGCTTTGTTAAGCCAACATAATTATAACATTCTAGAAGAACATGAACAAAATGAGAAATGAACAAAATCACAATATTCAAATACGGCTAAAGGAATTTTAGTTACATTTTACACTATACTTTATGTTGAAATATTTTTTCTAGTTACTGTCATTCTTGGATTATTATGATAGTGGATGATATTCTTTCCTCCTCAGAATGTTTCGAACAGTCTCATGTTTCTAAATTTGTTGTGGCAACATATGAACTCATGTTAAGCACGCTTATGTTAGAGTCTGTCATTCTATTTACACACACACACACACACACACACACACACACACACACTCACACACACACAGTTTCTATTGCTTTTTTTAGTTATTTAAAATATATTCAGTACAGTAGCTGGTAATATGTAATGTATTCTCAGTACAATTATACTGTGTAATATGTGGAAAATGTCAATAATGATTTAATTGTGAATAATCATGAAGCCTTTCACTATTTATAGTAATTCAGTAGTTTAAGCAAATAAAATTTATTTAACAGAAATGTTTTTTCTTATTTGTAACTGACTATAATACACTTAATAAAATGTAATTTACTATAACACCATTCTTTACACATTGAAAAGAAGTTTGGTTTCAAAATAGTTTATTAAATTTATTCAGTAGAAAATCATATAATTTATGAAAGTATGTTTTCCGCCATTTGTCACCAATCTCAGAGCATCAGTCCAGTTGTTCAGTTGTTAGAGATTTACATACTTTTACTCTGAAGTCTTATGTGTAAATGCTGCTAACACTGAGACAGGTCTGAATGCCAAACCAGACCAGCTTTCACAAACAATTCATTTTATATTAGCACACATGGCTTACATTTGTAAACAATCATACTGTTTATAGAGCTTAAAGTTCAAAGGCCACAGCGGTTCACTTTCTTTTGCTAACTTTGGTCCACGTTTTTTCTTTCTCCTAAAACTATCATATAAATGTCTGTATTTAGCTGGCTGAGATCAACTCGTAGTGTTTAAATGCATAAGTTATATATCTATCATATAAAATGAAATATAACACTGAATTGTATACTTCAATCTGACAAACGCACAGCGTTCGCGACTCAGAAAATAATAATAATAACAACACATAAACTGGTACTTTGGTAAAACCTCCACCAATGTGTGAAGAACTTCTTCAATAAGGCACTGATTTTAAAAATCCACCTCTGTCTAAAAATGTTTGAGGTCATTTAAAACACTTAAAGAATATTTCCATTTCCAGTTTTTTTTTTAAACAAAATCATTTTCAAGGTTCTTCCCTTTATGAAATTAACAATCAAGTAAATGTCCCTTCTTTATCCTCTATAATGCCATATGAACTACTTTGTAGTATAATACTGATAAATATGGCAGTTTATATCCAAAGCAGTAATACTTGATACTTTCTTTACCTTGCCTTCATCTCATTCCCTGACTAATACTCAACATTTTCCATTTTCTCTCTCTGTGCCATTCTCTTACTTTCACACTTCACCCACCTGTTTAATTCATTTACATCTTACTAACTCTCTCTGATATGTTTATTCAAATGAAGGTAGTTTAATACTTAAAACATATAGAATAATATATAACTGTTCATGCACCTAAATTTTTTTTGTCTTTGGTAAATTAAAAGCCCTTTTTACATGAATGCAACTTGCTAGATTGTCCTCTTTCACATTCTCTTAATGACCTGCTGCTGACCTTAAAGTCTTGAATATGTTAGCATTGTGTCCAGAGGCCATCTTGTGCCCATAAGAATGCTTGTTTAGCCTTGCAGACAGCATGTACAAGCTACTTGGCCTTGAAATATTTATTGCATTGCAGTCAAATTGCGCAGGACCTTTTGTTTGCATTGTTATTTTGCATTACTTAGATAATCTGATGTAATTTAGACTCACTGGTCTACATACAATTGAGAACCTCTTAAAAAGTATTGATTACAACATCCCACAGTCAAATTCTGGTTTCTTTACATGTTTGTTATTGTGTGCCTCCTCCATTTCTTACTTTCTTCTCCTGTGTAGATAATTACACCACCATATCCAGTTCCCTGGCCCAGCACAAAGCTGCTATTTTCAGCCTCTTGAGGGCGCTCCAGTTCAACTCAGGAGGGATGCTGTTATTTTCCTGCCCACACTGAGACACCTAGTAATAGGTGCCCAGGTGAGGCGGCATGTGGGTGGTTGGATGGCGTGGACTGGGGTAGATGCCAGCTCCGGGTGAGTTCCAGTAAGGGTTGGGTGCACCGAAGAAGCCAGAGGACGTGACGGGCAGCGCCTGGGGGTGAGGTGATACAAAGTTCATTTTCTGCGTATGGGGGTGGTAGGAGCTCACATAGGGCAGATCAGAAGGGTATTTGTACATGGCGGACTCAGGAGGATGAGGCTGTAAGGCCTGGGCAATGCCATGGAAGTCGAATTTGTAGGCATAGCGCTTTCCATGCACCTTGGTCATGATGTTTTTGTCATAGTAGTAGCGCAAAGCACGGCTCAGCTTGTCGTAGTTCATGTTGGGCTTGCTCTTACGCTCTCCCCAGCGCCGAGCCACCTCGTCTGGGTCGGTCATCTTGAACTCGCCATTTGTGCCTTCCCATGTGATGCAGCTCGAGTTCGCGCTGTCCGAGAGCAGCTCCAGAAGGAACTGCCACAGCTGGATCTGACCCGAACCTGTGGGGAGAATCACACAAATACACACCATTACATTCACACACACACACACACACACACACACACACACACACACACACACCACCAAATAAAAATAAGACAGAATATTGGAGGAACATTGATCAATATTTGATAAAAACATTCTCAAAACAGAGAAAACTTACAACAGATTGAACTTGATAAGAACTAAAAGCTCTTAAAACTGTTCAAAAAACCTTAGCTGAATGTTTAACAGGTATTTGGCAGGTTGAAGGTTAGACTGTAATATTAACATAATAATGTCTTTTAAAACCTTTGTAAACGTTCTAGTTAGACAAACACTAACAATACAGAACATTTATGTTTGCATTACTACTATTAAAATGCTGTAGCAGCTTAGTGACATTCTAGGAATACATGCATGGTTCATTGTTGTCATCTACACCTGACTTAGATTCAGTTAGAATGCTGTCTATGTATTATAATCACTACAATTTTCAGGAAACAATACACTTTATGTAATGTATGTCAGTTAAGAATGTTCTTTGAGGAATGTAAAAACTAATTAAACAAACTGATTAAATAAAAACAGTTCAACAGTTCCTCGTAGTGAACTCAGGCCTACAGTATGTACCACACTATCACCATACCATCACAATACTGCACAACAATCAGACTGAAAGAAGGACTTTATCATTTTTAGGACCCTGTGGTGCCTGTGCAAATTGCAAATGTTAACAGAAATCTGAAGTGCACAAGCCAGCCAGATCCACTACAAGGAAACACTGTGAATCCATTTTCTTTACAATTATATCATTCTTAAAGGTCTAGAAAAAAAAAACCTCAGGATTTCCCTACAATTTGGTTACCTCCCAATTCCCACCCATTAGCCATCTCTCCTCTATCATACGACAGCTACCAACCCATGGGGGTGAAGGCTAAAATTTACATTTACATTACATTTATTCATTTAGCAGAAGTTTTTATCCAAAGGGACCTACAAATGAGGAAATACAAGCAAAGTGAAATATCAAGAGGAGAACAATACAAGTAGTGCTACCATGCAAGATTTTTATGGGTGCAGCAGGAGCCTGCCTTGTGGTATAACAGAAAAAAGTTCACCCTACTGTCAGGAGATTACAATTTTAAATCCTGACAATGCCAAAACCACCCATGGCTGGGTGTCAAGGGAGCAAAATTGGCCATCTCTGAGTGGAAGAGGTTAGATAGTACTTTTCTCAAAGTGTGTTATGCTGCCCTGTGATGCAGCATGAGCAGTAGTTCAAAAAAGATGCAGTTGCCTTCACATGTCTCAGAGAAAGCAAGTGTTTTTCTTGGCAAAAACAGAGCTTCTTGTTATCCCTGCCTCAATCATTCACATCCTCACAATACAGCTAGGCTCAAGCACACTCAAACCACCCACGACAGCCAGAAACCTGAGTGACTTTTGATGACCACTTGAACTTTACAGACCACTTTTCAAAAAATTCATGGTCCTGTAGGTCCATTCTGCATAACATCAACACAATCAGACCCTAACTCAAAACTGGACTACTGCAACACACTACTATTGGACCTCCCAGCCAGCTCCATCAAACCCATTCAGATGATTCAGAATGCAGCAGCATGCCTTGTTTTCAACCAGCCCATAAGGCCCATGTCACACCCCTCTTCATCTCCCTCCACTGGCTTCCTGTAGCTGTCCGCATCAAATTCAAGGCCATGATGCTCACATAAAGACCTTATTTGGAACAGCACCCCCCTACTTCAACACTCTCCTTGAGGTTTATGTTCTCTCGTGCAACCTGCGATCAGTTAACACCTGACGCCTGTTGGTGCCTACTCAGTGTGGCTCAAGGTCCCTTTAAGAACCTTCAAAATGACTGTCCCTAGGTGGTGGGATGAACTTCCAACATCAATCCAAACAGCAGAATCCGTCTTTATCTTTAAAAAAATAAATAAATGGCTAAAGACCCATCTCTTCTGTGAACACTTACTAACCCCTAACTTGTCGTCCCCCACCCCCACCCCCACCCCCACCCCCCCCAAAAAAAAAAAAAAAAAAAAAAAGTTCTTACACTGGCTCTTACAACTCTTCTGTGTGCAATTTGCTCCTCTAGAACTCAATTAAGACAAATCACATCTAGGCCAAGGATGCAAACTTCACTGACAGTACAATTCAAACATTACCTGGGTTTGCCAGCCTGCTGCTCGTTGGTCCCAAAACCTGATATGGATCTGACATATGTGAAGTTATCAGTTAGTGCGATGATTGATTACACATGACGTATTCCAATATTTAATAAGTGCATAACAAATAAAGGTAAACATTAATTTGAACTACTGCAATATACTGAGAAATGGGACATTGCATTGACAAGATTAGAGTTGTTTGTGTCATGTTCCAGCTCTGATACATTGAAGTGACACATTAGGAAGTAATAATTCTCACCAAGTTGTGGCCTCTGCTCCTCTGTTTTGGTGACAATGGCTGGTGAAGACTGTAAAACTAACACATACATATACATAGAAAGTTCACAATGTTTCTGACACTGTAGAACTAGATATACTGTATAACTGTATACTGCAACTTGTTACTATTTCAGGCAGCGACAAAGTCAACAGAGCATGGACACCCATCATTCTTGAGATGGTAATTTGTTTCATATTTTTGTTCAGCTAAGTGGAAAAGAACACTGGTGTTTTAAAAAATTCAATTACCTTTATTGGTTGACGCTGACTGGGGTGGCCATGCAGATCGTCTGGCAGCTTCATAAGCTAAATCTAGAAGAGAATGGAAATTACTGCACTATATACTACATGCACTTACATTTAACCTGACAGGAGGGTGTGTGTTACCATCCATCCATCCATACATTTTCTGTATCGATTATCCTACACAGGGTCAGGGGGAGCCTGAAGACCCATTCACATTTTATAAATTTTTTTATGACATTTGTTAGATGTTCTTATCTTCATTTATCTCATTTATACATCTGAGCAGTTGTAGGTTAAGGGCCTTGCTGAAGGGCCCAAAAGTGGCAGCTTGGCGGTGCTGGTGTTTGAACTCATGACTTTCCAATCAGTAGGCCAATGTCTTAACTACTGAGTTACCACTGCCCTATTCACATACTACGGACAATTTAGAAATGCCAGTCAGACTACAGCGCATGTCTTTGGACCAGAGTACCTGGAGGAAACCCCCGAAGCACAAGGAGAAGACGCAAACTCCGTGCACACAGGATGGAGGCGGGGCGTGTGTTTGTGTGCACTATATCAGTATCTATCCATCAGTAACAGAGTGTGTGTGTGTGTGTGTATGTGTGTGTGTGTGTGTGTGTGTGTGTGTGTGTGTGTGTGTGTGGCTGGTTTAGTTTCTGTGGTTGACCTCAGGGATTAAAGTAAGGAGCAGCGGACAAGGATAAAAACTGCAGCAGGATTAAAATATGCACACTTTAACATGATGTACCCAGAGCTACAAATATTTTCTCCTCCTGATTAGCCCATGTATAATGTTTTTATAATAACCATGAATAGAATATAGGGAAGCAGAACTGACCTGGTCTTGCAGGGGCTCTGGGAGTGTCAGGTGGGTAGACAGGAGTGTTGGGGAAGATGAAGCTTGCACCCCCTGCACAAGACAGTTCTAATTACAATGAGATCACGTATAACACTTACACAAGATACAGCCGAGTGTAAAGATTTGCAATCTCAACGGTTTTTGGGTGAAAAGCGCAAAATACTTTTGATAGGGTCTCAAAGGTATTATATCACAGCGCTGTTGAGTTCTCAAATCTGATTGGTCAAGATCAAAATGTGCTGAATAATTTTCTACAACAGCACGGCTCGGACAGTGGCTGCAAAGCAAATTACAGCTCTATATAAATGTGCTCCTTTTAATACATTAATGTTTAAAAACCTCATACACACAGGCTAATTTAAGCATAATAATTAAATGATCATTTTGTTGCTTTTGTTAATGTTGGAATTCAACAAAGAATAATCTACTGTAAGGAGACGTTTATTTAACATTATTGGAAGAAGGCTGAAGTGAGAGTTCACTGGTAAAGCTCTTTCTTGAAGTTTTTGCAGTGAAGTGTTCAGGAAGGTGCATTCTGCACTTTGAGGTTCACTAATAACATGACAAGCTGCATTTTTTTTTTGCTTCAAGCAAGTGCAAGAAAAAGAGACAGGTCTGAAACTGTTTATAGCGGTTACATATACTGTAAGCCATATCTAGAAATAATCTGTGTTGCGGAGGTTCCGTCACTTTAAATTTAACTACAGACCAAATGTATTATGCATTCTTCTTAAAGAAATCAGAATGTGAAATTGTTGATTTTGAGTTATTGGAAAACAACCAACAATAATAACCATGGATTATTCCTTACCTAAAGAATATTTATATCACATTCAGGAAGGAAGACGCTTTTGAACTGCTTCCATAATTTTTTTTTGTTCATTATTAATATTCTTGAAACACTATTTTACTGTATCATGCTGGACAATATCTTGCTGTAAATTGTTTTATTTTACTCTTTCATTTTCTCCAAAGGGCAGGGATGTGCAGAATGGGGGGGGGGGGGGGTGGGGGGGTTGGCTCTGGCGGCTCGAGCCCCTGCCCTTTTTCTAAATTATTTTTTTAGAACATCATCTCACCTCCCAACATCTATTAATAAACAATGATATTATGTAAAAAGTATTTGAATTCAAATTAACATTAGAGCATGCAGAAAACAGTAGCAAATTAATCACAAGAAAGTCTGAGAATTTTCCTATTTATTTGTCCGACTCGAGTCTGCCGTCAGAGAGTCTCGTTGTTATGATGCAATCGCAGTGCGTCTTGCTTCAACAGGCAGACAGGTATGCTGACACCACTAGCTCTTCTGCTAACCTTTTCGTAATATTAGCAGCATTTTATATGCTTTTTGCCGATAGTTTTCAAACTGATTGAGAGGGAATGTGTTGATAAGTACCAGCTACTCAAGTTCGTTAAATTTCCAGACATGCAAGTAACCTTGTTATGTTATATTATATGTATGTTATATTGTCAGTAAAGGCATGATGCCAAACAGACAGAGACAGCAGAACATTAAAGAAAAATTGAAGGAGGAAGGAGGAAGAAGCGAAAGGGACAGCTTCCTTGTCAACATGGGTGAAAAAAGGTGAGCTAATATGAGACAGATACTTGCAAAGATAGTTGCAAAAAAGGCATCATATGTTTACAAATAATGATAGTCGGTGTTACACATTGTTCTGTTCGGCCATACACTGATTACCCTAGCCCCCACTGTAATTTTGCTTTTTTATATAAATAAAAACCATTTAGTTCAGTTGGACAACGTTCAAAAGATGCTACAAACTGAAAGCATCTGCTGCATTCAGCATAAGCTGCAGAGTCGCAGCACAGAATAATAATGAAACCACTTTTCAAGATCCCAAATATAGTTCTACTATATACATATAGTAACTTGCCCCTTGTTAACTAATATGGTAAGTTTAGTCCTGTAGCCTAAAGTGATATGAAAAAATCGTGATATAAAATCATTAAAATCTCAGTTTATCTTTTTAAAATGCAATTTAGAAGGCAAAAATGACACGCTTTGAGACTAAAAAGCCAGTTCAGCAAGCAGTGCTGCAGTTTTATGGAAATAAAGTGCTACTGCCAAATATAAATTAAATTGTGAAATGAATAGTTTTACAGACTTTTACAGCAAATGACATACAGTGGGTGTGTTACTACATTTGTGGATCATAATACTTTTTATTAATAGTTTTTATTTAATTTCATAATGTTTAAATTTTCTTTTAAAGAAAATCTTTGGGTTCATCTCTCCACTAAATGTTTGTTGTAATTATTTCTATAAATGTAAAAAATAAAATACCATTAGGTTTTGTTAGTGTCATTCATTCCAATATGTCATTCATGTCATTCAATCCATTATTGTGACCACACATTGTGTCTGTTTACAATGTCTACCAGGGTTATAAGAATATGTAATTAAAGTTATTAAAGTAGTAAAATTAGCTCTTTGGTGATATGCCCCCCCCCCCCTTTTTCTTTTTTCTTTTTTTTTTTTTTTTAACATTTGAGCCCCTGCCCCTGAGGAACTCTCTGCAAGTCCCTGCTAAAAGGTGTGCAAACTATTGTACTCAGCTGTTTTTATTTGCTGACTTCTGACAGTGGTATCACTCCAAACTGGCAAGCATTTCAAGTGCAAGAAAAATAGATATATGGAGATAACTACAGCACAACATGCACCTGAAGGCCCATAAACAGGCAGAGGCTGTAAGCAGAGTGCTTGATAAATCTACAAGAATGTTTCACGTCACCATGTTGAAGCTGTCCAGTGGAGATTTCGGCCAGCAGAGAAGCCCAAGTCAGAAGGAAAAACTATAATCAGTCCATACAGGATTTCACAATGGGTTTTTTATTGTGATTGTCGCAGCCAAAAATGCTTGCTTTTGCTTCAGCTGTTTTCAAAATTTGCGATGCAATTTGTGGAGTTTTTTGCTCTTTTTTGTGTAAAAATCACGAAATTGCAATTGCACAAAATTACACATCTTTCACAGTGATGTTTTTTGGTAAATGAGACCTTTTAGCTGTACTCATGTTTGATGCGTGAATCAAAGAGGGCTTTGAGCGAATGCATGTTGTGTTGACGTCATATGACACATCTTGGCCCAAATTTGCAGAAAATCTGAAAAACTGCAAGCTGCTGTGAATATTGCCGAGGTTGCTTTATTTTGCATTCGTTTCTTGCATTTCTTACTCCACATATATAAAAAAAAAAAATGTAAAACTCATTTGAGCTGCGCTACCGAAGCTGAATGGTGCCACCTGCCGGCCAAAACTCTTTTGCACAGTATTTTGGCTCCTGATCCTCAGTAAAGCCAATAACTACTTAGGCTGTGATGCACATACAGAGCACCTGTCCAGTTGCCGAGTGATGCATGAGCCTTCTTACCTGTGTTACGTGCATGCATTAACCGTGGCGAGTTTTGCAAGGCTTTGTCAACATCGTCTGAAGTCAAATGGGGAAGTGGAGCTGAGGAAGAAAACATTCTTTTGAAAGAGGGGAGTGATAAAATACAAAAAATATATTAAAAAAAAGCTAAAAAAAAACCTTGTGGTGTGCTAACAAGATGGAGAGAAACAAAAGGATGGAGAGGTAGAAAGAGAGAGGGACAGGAAGAAATGAGGGAGGAGAGGGAGAGTAGCAGAAAATGGGAAGGGAACATAAATAAAGGGTGTAAGTACGGCGCATGCGTCACTGTGATAGAGCTGCAAAATGCCAAATGAAACATTCAGTCGATCAGTAAAGTTAACAGCATGCAGCATTCACTCTTCAGTTACTGTATGAAATAGCTGTGCGCGTGTGTGTGTGTGTGTGTGTGTGTGTGTGTGTGTGTGTGTGTGTGTGTGTGTGTGTGTGTGTGTGTGTGTGTGAGTCACTCACTCTCCCGTAGGTAGTGGAGATGAGACAGTAGGATGTCAGCATTGTAGCTGGGCGTGAGACGCTGGAAGTCCTCTTTGCTCATCTTACAGAGCTCCTTGCCATCAATGTTGTGGAACAGTGAGATGTCCACCTCCAGCAAGCCGTATTCCCTTACAGCCCACTCCAGCCACTGACGCACATGATCCGGCGTCCATAGCGTGGGGTCTACAACCACACACACACACACACACACACACACACACACACACACACACACAAACACACAATTAGTTATCTTTGTGTCACTTATTTATTTGAAGAGAGGTGGGAATTAAATTAACAAATGATTATTTTCAGGTGTATTCATATTATTGTTATTGCACTCATCCATCCATCCATTTTCTGCACCGCTTATCCTACACACAGTCCAAATTTTGAACCAAATTTAGCACACATCTTATTAATACATAGTATGCTTTATTAATAAGTTGTACAGTAAATGCGGTCCACCAATATCACTGTCTTATGCATTAAACCATGTTAAGTGTTTTCTTTATAACAGGAAAACACTTAACGTAGAAGTATTACGGTGCCATTGTCTTCGTAGTAGACAGTGTTTATGCCAAGAGAAATGTGAGAGAAAACTGGTTTTCCCTGGTCGTTGTTGTAGTAAATTAATAAGTATTTTTCACGTTAAGTTTCTGTGTAAGTGTGTGCAACACTGCCTACGTCTGTCCACGATGTTGTTGTAACCTTCATTAAACCTTCTTAACCTTTCTTAGTCCCGCTGAGCTCTGCTGACCCTCCTTTTACGAGTGAGAGCTCACAAATCTGTTCAGCTCTGTGCGCTTAGGGATGTGCTTCCTGCCGCTGCATTCCTGCGTCCCCTGTGTCCATTGTCTCTCAGCAGAGTGAAAACAGGATGCACTAAACATGCTGCCTCACTGTGCCTGTCAACTTTAGCTGAGGAGGAAGTTGCATTTGTACTTTTGGGGACAAAAGTGTTGCTCAACCTGAGAAAGCCTGGCACATGCACGCATATGAACACACACACACACACACACACACACACACACAGGATTGGTAGAACTAAAGAATGCCTGTGTGTGTGTGTGTTTGAGTGTGTGTGTATGTGTGTGTGTGTGTGTGTGTTGGGGATCTCTGATAAGACAACCTCTCTCTGTTGGCAAAGTTCACTTGTCCCCACCCTCTTAGGGTTCTGACCCAAGGAAGAAGTCTACACACACACACACAGAGTAAATGAAGCCAGGAATAGACATATGTAGAGTTTAATGCACGCTGTGTGTGTGTGTGTGTGTGTGTGTGTGTGTGTGTGTGTGTGTGTGTGTGTGTGTGTGTGAGACCTGCAGGTACAATGACTCTGCGCTCATTGGTCGTCATATTGGGAGGGGCGGCATGCTTGTCCTCCATGTAGCTGCTGTAGGTCATTGGAGCACCATCACCTCCACTTGCCATCTTTCCTTTCCCCACACTGCAGTCATCTGGAGAGCTCCTGTACAAACACACACACACAAACAAAAATGAAAATATTGTGAAATGCAGACATAATCTCAGCATCTGATCGAATAATTCTCTTCTGTACTACAGGCAGACACACAAAAGTCTATAAACGTGAAGTAAATCATCTCTGATCTCTGCTGCGGGTTACTGCTCTGAAGGCCAGAAAATGAAGACTGAAGGAGCTACACAGAATAAATTTATAGGCCTTCTGGTGCCAAGATTCACTGCTGCTTTTCATTATAAGCTAAACATCTTGTGAGTGAATGTTTGCGCCTGCATGACCACCACTTCCTGTTTGGTCAGCGAACTTGTGGCACTTGTGACCGAAATGTGGCCACATTCGCTTCATTTTTATGATGTTGGCATGAGATGTGGCTGCTTAGAGCTTTTGATGAATAAACACGGGTTCCAGTTTGCAAATGACTTACAAACATTTTACTTACAAGCATGCAGTCAGCGATTACTACACAGAAACATGTCACATTCTTGGAATGGAAGGCGATATCCCAAATATTTCTAGAGAATTTAACAACCACAGGGGCATCACACATTTTAAAAGAGATGAAACTTCTTGCTGTCAGCCATGCATTTTTTCTGGAGTTCCTGATATCCAAATGGAGGGCAGTCCAATTTTATAAACCTGATCTGATGAAAAAGTCGGAAGAGCAATTTAATGTGGCTGTTTAATATATTTAATACAACTACTTTATCATTTTAACTCTTCATACACATTATGCTGTTTAAGTGTGAGACCATTTGACATTGATGATATGGACTAGCTATATAATGTGTTTAAATAGTTCAAAATATGGGTAACAGTTACAACTGACTGAGGCTAAGTCTCGCTGTCTCTGAAAGGACATTTGTATTCATATATTGGCGTATCTTTGAGGTGCAGTCTGGCTCAAGCTTTAGGCAGCAGATGTGCAGGATCACTGCTGGAATTTCCCATCAGGCTCAGAACAGCTTGCCAAGGACACGAACAGCCTACAGCCCTTCTTACTATCCCGTTCATGTGCTAGCCACCTATTGGCCTACTTAGGCACAGCGGCTCACAGTGAGCTTTCAATCATGTTACACTGTTCATTACAGACTACATGCATAAATTCCATGTATACACTCAAAGTGTTTAGAAGTCCATGTACCCTCACATTCTTTCGTTCCCCAAATGCTGCAGCACATTCAACCACCTTAAACCTTTTCTTCTTGTCCTCCAGCAAAGCCATGCTAAGAATCCCGAAGGAATTCTCAGTTTCACTTGCACACCCATAAACGCCTATGACTGCAGACTCCATCAAGAGCCGCTGAGGCATTTTTTTTAACACACTCACCAGTTTGTCCCCATTTACTGTTTAAATAATTGAGCAAGACAGACCCTTCATCAGAAAAACAGCTCAGTCTCGAATCTGTGTGGCAGGCCGTGTTGCAAAAAAGCTCCAAAAATTGTCTCTCAATTGGACAGCAGGAGGGTAACCATATTGGATTTTATGTCCTAGGATCAGTTCCCACTTTTTAGAGTTAAGCAGGTTGGGCAGAAGATCACATGGTGTCACCCATCCAAGAATTTCTGTCAGACTCTGAAGAGTGGCTATAACACCATGTGGTGACTTTGTTCTTTTTTTTTGACAAAGAGCTGAATAATAAATGTGATCAAGTACACAGGAATAATGGGAGGAAAAAATGAATGCAAGTGGAAGCAGTCTTACTAAATTCTACGTATTGGTGGGTTCAAATGAAACTTTTTGTGAATTCAACAACATGAAAGGTGAACAGATGATACACGTGCCATTCAAGTGCACAGTTTCTCCATACATAGGTTATTTTTGGGTGGCTCCTCAAGTAAAAAAAAAAAACGCAAATATTTTGGGTAAAACGTTTGGGGTTAAGGCCAGTTTAGCAACACTAAACCTGGTTGCTCCCCAGGTTTACTTCAGCTCTGAGGGAAATATTTACATGCTTATAGTCATAGGAACACTGTTGCTAGGCAACTTGTAAATATGAACACCAAGCATTAAGTTCCCTGCCGAAAAAAACCAATACAAACCCTCATAGAATTTCTAACAGTTTTAATGGTTATAATGGGAATTGTATTAGTTTTAATGGAAAATGTAATGGTCCCTGTGGGTCTCTACTGGTAATTTGTTGCCTGCTATTGGTGACATGTTATGCCTAGTGAACACCATTAAGGACTGGTAATGGTAATGGTTCTAATGCTTAGCTGATGGTTTTGTGGAAATGCTATTTATAATGGAAACCATTGGTATTTCTGTGATGGTTTCTAATTTTTTTTTTTTTAGCAGGGTTGCTAATGACTGAACATTTTAAGTGCTTTATAATAGCAATATCAAAGTAAAGTGACAGTGAAAATTAGACAGAACGATCAGGAATACCATAATTTCCCTCAGATGTGTCTGTAAATCTAATATCAACTAATATTGTATGTATATAATGTAATTACACTTAGCATTAACCACTAACCAAACATCCCTGTGTTCCACCATATTAAGAAATGTGACTAAGTGAAAATACTTCGGAATCTTTACTCCTAAAGTAGTGAATACCAGAAAAGTGGGATGTTCACAGAATCTTTTAATAAAAATGGTGAACAGCACACTTTATTAATGGTGTATATTTTTTATACAGGATCTATTGAAATAGTTGTGGGGAATCAGCACATCCTCTTCTCATCCTCTGTATCTCACTTTTATTGCTTTTCGCAATGATATATTCTCAGTGACTAAGGGGCGTGACTAAGTGAGTAAGGGGCCTCTCTCCATATATTCAGGCAATGTAGAAATGGCTCATATTAATTATGATTTAAAAATTTTTATGACTTGTGATGGATACAGGTTTTAGTGCTTATAGCACAGAGCTTCATACTCACCCAAAAAAAAAAATGCTCATATTCCATTATATTCCTCTATCTCTCTCACACACACTCATTCACTCTCCTTCTCTCTCTCTCTCTGTCTGTGTTAGTCTCTCTTTTCTGCTCAGTATGCTTTCAGATAAAAATCTTTTCCCTCTTTATCTCTGGTGTGTGTATATAATGAGTTCTAAATATTTCTAATGTAGCAGTCCATACGGTACAGTGAGGGCTTAATAAAAACAGCTGTTTTGAGTTCGGGATCCGCATACAGCTCAACGTGTCACTGCATCTGAGTGTGTGTCTATGTGCCTGTATGTGTGTGTGCTGGTGCATTCAGATCCCTCTATAAATTCGGCTCCTGTGTTTCTAACAACTCCTGGTGGATTAATTTCAGGCCTCGAAACCCAAACAGCCAATTCTCTACCACACACCGCCCTTCATTTCTGCACCAGTAGCAGACTTCTCAAATATCAGTTTCAAGTGAGACTGACAGACTCACTCTTATTGCTATTAACCAAGTATACACATTCACTCTGACGTATACAGTATAAGCTGAGTCTAAAGAAGCCTGAACTGTTTTGCCCAATGAGCAGAAATGTAATCCAGCAGCGACCAAAAGAATGGAAGATTTTACTTTGTACACTAGTAACAAAGTTTGTAACAAAGTTTTATTTTGTACACTAGTAGTTTGGTTAGCTTCATTTTAAAGAAATGAATATGACAGAAATGGTCTAGCACTAGTTAAATGAGAGTGCTAAATGTCAGTTATACACTACATAAGCCAATTGTGGTGCTCACCTAGAGCCGTTCACTTGCCCCACTCTTCCACCTCCTCCTCCTCCTCCTCCGCCTCCTGTGGTTCCTGCTCCTCCTCCTCCGTTGTTGCACTCCATCTTGATGGTGACACGGCCAGGCGGAGGGGTGAGCCAGTCCTGCTGTGTGGCCCGGGGACTCAGCTTACTCTGGCCATACTCACTCACTGCTGATGCTGTCATGTCTGGCTTGGCCTGCTGGGCCACGCTGTAGACACACTCAAACAGAGATTGATCCTCACTCACCACGGACAGCGCCTCCTACAGATGGAAGAGGGAGTGGAGAGATATGTAAAATTGCAGTTTTCTGCTGTGATATTATTGCAATCCAGAGGTGGGTAGAGTAGTCAAAAACCATACTCAAGTAGAAGTGGTGTAAGTGTTGTTAGTAACAATTATCCCAGTAAGCAACTGAGTTAAAAAGAATTTAGTACAGAGACTGCACTCTTAAAGAGCACTTAAAATGATCTCACCTAGCATCCTAAAGAGTTCTAATGTTCTAATTAGGAAAAATACAATTGAGAACGTTTCTTTGCAAGGTTCCAAATAAAACCCCTTTAAAACCTAGAACCATTAATGATGCCAAGTACCCTTTTCTTTCCCTTTTAGTGTAACACGTTACTCTTTATATGAATAATATACACTCACGGGCCACTTTAATAGAAACAACAGTATTCAAACAGCCAATCAGCTGGCAGCAGCACAATGCATAAAATCATGCAGATCCAGGTTGAGAGCTTCAGTTCATGTTCACATTAAAGATCAGAATGGAGATAAATTCTGATCTCAGTGCCAGACAGACTGGTTTCAGTACTTCAGAGACTTTTGATCTGGGATTTTCACACAAACCATGCTCCAGAACTTACACAGAGCAGAAACACCATGTTGATGAGAGAGATCAGAGGACAATTACTGTTTCCAGGTGACATGGAGCCTATGATAAGTCTACTAACCACTCTTTACAACCGTATTGAGCAGAAAAGCATTTTAGCATGCACATGTCGTACTTTGGCCTATCAGCCAATGAGGAAACTGATGCTACTGTATTTTCACCAAAAGTGGACAGTACATACATAATGTGACCATGTTAGTTTAGTGTTAGATTAGAGAAATGTGTGGCCTATTATGAAGGTGTGGCAGGCAACCAAGAGCCAAATAAACAAAAGAATCCACAGAACTATGGGAAAAAAGTAACAGAAACATAGTTGAATAAAATGTACTTTTACATTTAAGGTAGACGCCTGTATCCAGAACGACTTACATTAATCTCGCTCTCTTTTTTTAATACAACTTATCAATTGAGGGTTAACGGCCATGCTCAAGGGCCCAGCATTGGCAGCTTGTGGTGTTGGGATTTGAACTCACAACGGTCTGATCGGTATGGACAGAATGGCACCATTCACTCCAATTGTGTGTTTTTGAAGCCTTTTTTGGGTTGAAATGGGAGCTGCCATCTTGCAAAAAATTGGAGCCAGAGACAGTGCAGTAAATCAGTCCATACAGGATTTTGTGATTTTAATTTCTGTGATCAAAAATGTTTGATTTTGCTGTAGTTTCCTCAGAATTTGCATTGCAACTTGCTGAGTTTTCTGTGCTTTTTTGTGTAAAAGTACTTTAATTGGTGATATTTCAATTGGAATTTTTTTTTTGCACGGTCTTTCACAGTTTTGTTTGTTGGTAAATGAGAACTTTTCGCTGTACTTATGTCTGACACACGTGAATCGAAGAGGGCTTTGTCTGAATGCGCGTTGTGATGATATCACATGACCCGCCTTGGCCCAAATCTGTCGAAAATCTGCAGTGATTTAAAAAAATTGCAAGCTCCTCCAAATATTGTGGAGTTTGCTTAATTTTGCATTAATTTCTGTGATCGCAAAATCATGAAATCCTGGAGGGACTGGTAAATACAGCTGGACAGACAATGGGTCTGCCTCTCACCCACTCATATTAGTGATAGACATGTAATTGCACGTGCACGATTCATTACCTAAAGTGCATCTTAAAACATGTTAGCTAACTCACAGTTATAAATACAGCATAATTAATTAATGTTGTATGTAAAATGCTGAATTGCAGTTGTATAGTATTAGCAGGCATATTTATTTTACTGTTGTCAGTAAAAGATTTTAGAACTATGAGTCATGACTGAGCTGCCAATTGTTAGCTAGCTGACATTATCCATTGTTTTAATCAAAGTAATGTAAGCATAAATAGTTAAAGTGGCCTAATGTACGTACTGAAAATATAAACAGCAGTCAAGATTTACACTCAACAAGACCTATTTTTTAAGAAATGTAAAATAAGAATATCTGTTCTCCATCATGTTCATCTAGCTCTGACACCTGCAGTAAGTTACCCATCTGAATAGAGAAATTGTCACGTTGTGGACGTAATGAAGGTTAGGATGGATGCAAATGCAGATAAGAGCTTTTAATAAAGAGGGGCAGGCAGACAAATCCAAAACAAGAGACAATAGTGTGGTCAAAAACAGGCAATGGGTCAGGTGATCTGTAAACAGGCATAAATGAGACAAGGCAAGAAATGAGAATGAGAAATAAGAAACAAGATCAAAGAACATGAATCAAAAAAAGGAACAGGGTACAAACACTTGGTACGGGGATAACACTCAATACTTCGCCAAGAGTGAATGGCTCGAAAGTCTTTTTAAACTGTTGTGTGATTGTGTGTGAGACTAGATGCTGGTGTGCGTGAATAGAATGAATGTGTTTTCTGGGAATTGCGGTCCATGGCGGCCATGTTTGTAGGCCGCAGTGCAAGATGGGAAATGTAGTCACTGGTTTGCTGTGATATGTCAAATGCTCTGCTTGTGTTGTCAGTGGAGCTTGTTTAAAAAGGAGTGACACTGGCTAACCTCATCAAGATATTTTCAAGTGTAAACTAAGGTCATGCAGACATAAATTATAGAATTTAGCTAGTGTTAGCTGCCTTGGTTTATGTCATGACATCAGTTAATCATGCTGGTTTACTTTTAGTTACAATATCAGTACTACAAGCTAGCTTAGACATCAAAAATTTAAAACTACTTAAAACTCAATTTTCATTTTCATCCATTCGTAAACATGGGAATGGACGGGGTTAAAAAGTGTAAAAAAGTGTAGCCAGCCACTAGAGGGCCTCTGAGACATTTTGACTTCACATTTCACTCCCTGTTATGATGTCCACTCATATATACAGCTATTGGCACTATTCAGTAATACTCAAATATTCTTTCAAGTACAATGTATTTTGTACTTATTTGAGTAAATGTAAGAGTAAATGCAGTGTGTTACTCGAGCTCTTTTACAGTCATACTACAGACATACTATAACATAAATTCTACAAAATGAAAGCTTCTCAAGACCTGGCACCATGTCTGTGTTATAATTCAAGCAGGTCTTTGATCAGTGAGAGGAAGAGGACACCATGTTGGGAACCAGATTAAAAAGCGCCCTAACAGATCTCGGTTCATGGCTCAGATGCAAAGGTCATTACTGCAGTGTTAGGCTGGAGCGAAGTGAGGCATAAGCTTGCACTCGCAGAAACCACACTCACCCATTCCCCACTGGTCCTGTTAATACACACTTAACAAACACCAAACACCCACACACACACACACACACACACACGCTCACTCAATTCCCTACATCCAGCCTCACACTTCCTCTGTTTTTATAATCTTATGGAACAACTCATCAGAGCAGCCACTACTGGAAACAACCATAAAGCCAGTCTGCCGACTGTAGTAGGATGGTTTTGAACAGATAAAATTGCAGCGCAAAATGCAGAGAGCTCTAAACTGCTCCGAAAGTCTATGGAAAACACCGGACATTTTGCCAGATCAAAAATTAAAACGGCATTTGTTTTCATGTTTTCACCTATTTAGATTCCAAAGTATCCAATTTTAGTGCTCTATAATCAACAACTATAAAACACTGGAAAGATGAGGGTTTCTTATTTTTTCCCCAACTGTTCTACTGTCAGCCATCAGCAGAATGCCACAGTCTTTTAGTCTGTTAATGTCAGTTAAAGCACTAGAAATCAGAACACAGCTTAGTTTCCCTCTTACATCCAACTTACATCCATCCAAATCTACACATGATTTTGCCTAAATCAATATCATGACATTTTCTTTCCTGATGGAAAAAGCACTCATTTAACGTGATAACATAAACCAATACGATGTAGCTCATTGTTCCGCTAAGTGAATAAAAAATAAGCAAGGCTGAAAAATGTGGAAACTCCTAGTTTCTGTGTGTGTGTGTTTTTTTTTAAAGGAATGACTAACCTACTATAAAGCTAAGGCATTTAGTTCCAGCATTTATTCCTGTACATTTTATCCACACATGGCAGCTCTGACATCAAGCCAGTGCTCTTATTTGCACATATAATTCTGTACACTATGATAATCACAAAATTATGATTTTGGGTGGCAGGTTAACATTCTAATCGCTGTGAGCCTGGTAGGTCATTCATGCTGAAAGCAGCAGCAGTCAGGAAGTATTCTCCTGGCCCTTCCTGCATCAGAGCTCCAGACAGTGAGGATAATGGAAAAGAGGAAAAGCGTATCCATCCACATTCTAATTGTGATATGGACATGGAGAGAGAGAGAGGGGTGGAGGTGGATGACGTACTGTCATTAACACCATAGGCTTGGGAGGCCATTAACCTCTAAAAAAGTTCAGCAAAGTGCTTGTGCCCTTACATTCCCCAAATCAGCAACTCACAGACAGTTGTTTTCATAGCCTCTCCCTCAGTCTTGCACTCAGCCACTCACTCTTCCTTCTTTCTCACTCATTCACTCACTCACTCACCCTTCATTCTTTCCCACTCATTCACTCACTCACTCACTCTTCATTCTTTCCCACTCACTCACTCACTCTTCATTCTTTCCCACTCATTCACTCACTCACTCAGTCACTCTTCATTCTTTCCCACTCACTCTTCATTCTTTCCCACTCACTCACTCACTCACCCTTCATGCTTTCCCACTCACTCACTCACTCACCCTTCATTGTTTCACACTCACTCACTCACTCACTCTTCATTCTTTCCCACTCACTCACTCACCCTTCATTCTTTCCCACTCACTCACTCACTCACTCACCCTTCATTCTTTCCCACTCACTCACTCACCCTTCATTCTTTCCCACTCACTCACTCACTCCATTTCATTTGCTCTCATTTGCTTTCAGTAACTCACTCACTCTTCATGCTTTCACTCTCATTTTTTCTCATTTACTTCTACATAAACTCACTCACTCATTCACTCACTTATTCTTCATTCTTACTGGTTCACTGACTGACTGACTCACTCACTCACTCAAATCCCTCAAACCCCTTACACACTGTCCTTCACTCATTTTCTCACTCTGATTCATCATCCCATCTCCCCAATCACTGACTGTTTCATATCTCTTTCCCTCAATAACTCACTCTTTCAACTTTCCCTCACACTTCCCTAACCCCTCACTCCCCTCATAATCCTCATTCTCTCACTCATCTCACTCCTTTCTTTCCCGCACTGACTCCCTGAGCCTCACTCCATCAGCAGAGATAAAGATAGGCAAGATAGAAACCCTAAAACTTAAAACACTTGTTTTAAAGTGCTAAACAGCTAGAATAATACTAATTTTACCCAAAAGCTCAGTCTGGCATGTTGCATTTATCACCTGCTGCATGAACATTAGTCACATGCAGCTTACCCATCATCACCTGATCACACCAAACATCATGTGATAATTCCACAATGTAAAAACTTGGAAATTTTTACAATAACCGAATATATAAAATCCATTTTCTTCTTTATAATCTCATCCTACAAATAATTAAATAGTAACCTTCACTACAGGTTCAGCGAAACTCAACCGCAGTTGTCATACTGGTGGAAAATGCAATACAACTCTATGTCAGCAGAATATTTTAGACAGAACCGTAAATTACTGAATATTCCAAAGATTTCCACTACAGTTTTTAAAGAGTCTAAAAACTCTTAGTGCTCTGTATTCATCAAAAACTAATACAATTCTACATTATTATATGTAAAAATGCAGAATGTTTACATATATTTATACAAAACAATTTCAAAGAGAAAACTATTACTATAAAACTATTACTTTTAAACAATCCTTGTCAAAAAAATCCTAAAGAATTAGAAACCGGATCCAAATTAGAATTTTATTTTATTATTATTACAAACATATTTTGGAACCATTCCTATAAGATCCCTATACAATTTGTAAATATCCATGTTCCTACAGGAATATATATATATATATATATATATATATATATATATATATATATATATATATATATATATATATATATATATATATTCAGGTCAATCCAGTGGAATCGTTTCTAAGGCATAATGAAATCCCATACAGTTCCTGATTACTGTATAAATATGATCTAGCTCTCACTCACTACATACAGAACAACAACGATAATATTTACAACTAAACTAAGCCAAAGTATTACCATTTTGTCTTGCGCTCACACTTAACACATCACATTATCAAATGTATTAAGAAAGCGATTGTACTGATGATATTCTCATGCAATAAGCTGTAACTAAACCCAGACTAAAAAAGTCTCCTGATGAGTTTCCCAGAAAAGTATTTGTGTAAGACTGTATCGAGAACAGCATACATACTCACTTCTGCCTGAACAATTAGTCCAGCACAGTTGCCAAAAAAATTAACATGCACTCCACTCTACAAACATTTCTTCTTCTTACTCTGAAGCTCTAAAACATAAATACAGCCACTAATATACTCCATCACATGATTATGCTATTAAGAGGTACTAAATTAATTAGGATTTTAGGATAGTCTGTTTCATGTGGATTTAGCAACCTGCTTTGTACTTCTGTACTTACTTGTATGAAGACGTAATGTGTTAATAATAACAAGAAAAGTGTAATATCCATTCTGCATCTTATGTAATTAACTAGATATCTAATGACCAAATGTGGGGCTCATATTCGTCTCAACAGGAAAAAAACTATGCCACTTAGGTGCATTATTATTGTGAATGATAGCGTGAATTCAGTGTGTAAGACTGTGTATATCAACACAATATTTTGAGTGGTCAGTACTGATGTAACTGTGGTAAACACTGTATACACTATTAGTGTACTTACCAATAGTGGTGGACAGTAACTACAGGGGTAGTGGACAGGGTTTGGGAATTACAAAAAAGTTACATTAAATTCCTCCTAAATAATACAACGTGAAATGCTATTGCTTTCTTGTTACATATGCAATTACTATTTCTATAGTAGTTAATTGCTTTAACGTAGGTACATAGATATAATGTAGGTAATTAACATGTAGGAAATCTGTACATACATATGAATTACACAGTAATAAAATGTTTTGATTATTATTCACGTATATAAGGAGGGTAATGAAGGAGGGTAATGAAGGGGTTTATTGCAATTAAAGCGTTGCGTTATAAATTAAAACATTAAAATTTAAAATTTCTTAAAAGGTTGAAGCGCATTTACATGATTTTAAAGAGCATTTACTTGAATGCATTCACATTTAGTATAAAATTCTAGTATAAAAAAATCTTCTAGTATAAAATTTCTAGTTCTCTTAAAATCATACTTTTAAAAAAACAACAACAACAACCCTATAACATGTTCCTTTGATGGGTAACACCATCATTCAAGCAATTAACATAGAGCTAAAGACAATCTTTAATTTCAATTAATAACAACTGTGGTTTATAAATCAATTTCAAGTGACATAAAGGGAGTGTTAAGCACTGGTAAAATATTACAGCATGTTTGGTATTTTGAGATGTTTGTGCCTGGAGCCTATTTTGTCCTTTATTCATTCGTATACTCAATATTCAGTCTCAAGAATGGAAAATCCTTACTTCCAAAATTTACAAGAGAAATTGCATTTTTTTATATGCTGACCAATCTGGAGATGAGTTTTCAGTATACATCGTGGTTGTTGCTCTTTTGTCATTATGCTGATGGTTTTTCTAAACTGTACTGACAGTCAGTATAGGAAAAAGGAAATTTACAAAGCAGCAAAAAGGAAATCTTGTTGCATTGCCATGGCAAGAAGGGTGTTACCCCCTCCTGCGCAAATCTGTTCCTGGAACAACAAAAGCGATTTAAAAAATGTAATTTTTTAAAGTCATGTAATTTTAAAACTTACCTTTATAGTGCTCGCCATTGTAGCACAGGACTATATAGTCCTGTTTTTAAAAAAAGAAATTTCAGTTGCAATGTGTGTGTTTGAGGTTTTTTTTTCTGGCGATGAGTGTGTTAAGTTGAGGTTCCACTGAGCAGTGTTTGGAGCGGATGAGATTGTGCTAATGCTGGAAGTGAAGTCAACCAATAGCAGGAAGAGCTTTCTATTGGTTCTGGCAGACGCAGCTCGAAGAAACAGGATATTTGGGAGAGGGGAGATAAGAAGGCCTGAAACAATGTTGGTATCCTGTAAACCATGCGTGTGGTTACTTGAGACAGTGCAAAACCTAAGTTCACTTCACCTACAGTGGGGTGTCCTCGAGAAGGGGCATCCCTGATAGTGTGATCGTCTATTAGATGTTACAGTTTCACTCTCAGCTACAGCTGTCTCAGTCATCTACAATATTTACAAAATGTATAAATATGGCAAACATAATAGCAAAAGGGTTGGGTTGATAAACTGGGGTATAATGAAAATATCCTAGTTAGGTATCCTTGGTAGAATATTATGACTTTATAAAGTCAAAATATCTAAATATGATCTGCGATCTGACTTATCACAATTTAAAATGTCTGCTAGGTAAAAGGATTAGAAAGGTTATAAAACTGTATAAAACTTATGTAGTAGTAGTTGTAAAGGTCAAGAAGAGGAACAAGGGGAGGAAATTGGGAAAGCTAAATGGGCAAAGGAAAAAAGGGGGGGGGGGGGGGGATGAATAGGGAGCAGAAAATATATAAACCATTTATAAAAAATCAACTATACCATGACGTACCACAGCAGAATTATGGTAGAATCATCTATAGTTACCTTAACGTAATCATAATAATAGCATTGCAATGTCTAGTTAATTGACATAATGTATAGTGTTTCTTACACTACACTATACTATACTGTACTATGCACTATACAATGTACTAAAAGTGTTTATGCATGAAATGGAAAAAGAGAGACAGGCAGAAAGATAGAAAGACCCATTACAGGCAGGATACAGATGTGATGATTATATTGTGACTATTTGTCAAAGTTGCAGACAGATAGTTGGAGAAACAATGCAGTAATACAGTAGACAGGGAGGGAGAGAAGCATTTTATACGTAGATATTCTTCATACAAATAAAAAAAATTCTGATTCAGAAGTCATACACCACACTGAACCTGAACAACTTGGCCAAGTGCCAAGCTGCTTACTATATGTAATACAGCTGCCACTAGACAGCAACACACACAACATCAAAAATCGCCTTGTGCATATGTGGTACTGTACTGATGTTACAGTTGTGTGTGTGTGCATGTGCTCAGCGGTGTGTTGATGCTTGTGTGTGCAGTGGTGCGTTTCTGGGCTGCAGATGGTATTGTGTAATGGCGGTTGCTTTGAGGAAGTTATGAAGTTACAAGAAGACTTTAAAACGTTTTGTAAGCAGTAACTGAGAAAAACACTGTATTTGGTTCAAACTGCCTCCCTAGTTTCAGAAGGACTAATAAAATCTAATGGAACGTTCATTAATAATTGCACTGTAATCATCATGAAAACCTGCAATGTCCCTACAACTTAGTTTGAACCTCTATAATACTGTTTCCCCCCTAATGCTCTGAAGAGATTAAATAAAAAGGATTTCAACATATTTGATAGTTGGGAACAAGGCAATAAATATTGCAAGAGAGTTGATTCTGCAACAACATGAGAGCAATAGGATGCAAAAGAAGGATAAAATCCCCACAGTTTGAACAAAGACTTCCAACACAGGCAAATACAAAAAAATAAATAAATAAAAACAACACTTTTGTAAAACCTATTATGAATCCCATCTTCATAATTTCTTGTAGTTACATTAAATACATAATTACTGCAATAGAACCTAATAATACAATAATAAAACGCAAGCAAATCTAGTTATTATATTTGATAGATCCAATAATGCCTAAAGGTCCAGTAAACTAGTATAGACTTATGTTGTAACATAAGTGAAACTCTACCCCCTATTACCATAAAGCAAAATGCACTTTGTCAATTCACAAATGATAACTTGTGTACAATCATTAAGCATCTTTAATTACTGACAACTTATCAAACTAAGCAAATATTCCCAGGACCCATCAGTGGGTCCAGATTGACATTTCTCACTCTCATCACTACATACTTTACCCATTAATTTTAATGTAGTTGCTGAATATTTCATAGTATTACTGAATAGTATTTTATAAATTTAATAACGGTATAATCTAATTTGGAAATACCAAATTAGAAATGGCAATAATTTGGAAATACCAGTCAGCCTACAGTACAATGCAGGTAACAGGAGCCTGGAGAAAACCCCCAAAGCACAAATAGAGCATGCAAACTCCATGCACACAGGGCGGAGGTGAGAATTGAACCCCCAACCCTGGAGGTAACCCATCTTGCCCCCTTTTATTTATGGTATAATGAGCTTTAAAATTATAGTTGAGTGCTTCAAGGAAAATAAAATGACAGTATAGCTTCTAAAAAAGCCCTATGGGTCTCTACTCAACTTGAACACATGCACACAAAAAAAGAAGAAGAAAAAAAAATAACAACTAAAGCACATACCTTTGTTACAACATGATTATAAGTTGTTAGAAATTTAATTATCCTCTTTCACTGGAGCTTTAGGAGGCTTTGTTTCTGTTTATAAAACTGTACTTAAAATAAACTGAATAGTTATTTAATTTATTTTTATTTTTGTGTAAATTCTAATTCTTGTCCAGCTTGTCCTGGAGAATACTAAGAGCAATGTAAGGATACTTTTGTGCAAATTGAAATTTGATTTAATTCAATGAAGTGATTAGTCTACACACTCGTAGAGAAAAAAAAATTCTATCTAGAACCCTATAGCACAGCGGTCATCAGCCTTGTTCCTTGAGATCTACCTTCCTACAGGTTTCATCTCCATCCAAAATCTAACACACCTGTTTTAGTTGACCAAGGACTTAAGGCAATGATCAGATGGTCAGGTGGCCACGATTATGGTTGGAGCTGAAGTCTTCAGGAAGGTACTAGATCTCCAGGAACAGGGTTGGTGACCACTGCAGTCCGGATGCAGGTCCAGCACAATATTTCAGTAGATCAAATCGTGCACTCGAAAAACAAAACTTATGGTAGTACAGTAACTAGTTTTGTTTTGTTTTTTTGTTTTGTTTAACATGAGCTATTGTGGCTTTTGTAGCAGATCTCATCAGTTCATCTGGTATAGCTAGTTGTGGCCATTTTACCTGAAGGAAGCTCATAAAGGATGGAAGTTTCCACAGACTTTCACACAGATTGTTGCCCTCTCTGGTCTAATTAGAGAAGGGTTTTTTTTTTTTTTAAAGTCAATGTTAAAAACAGAATGTTTAAGGACATTAGAAAGAGAAGTATGTGTTTCTTCTCTGCTCACAGTTCAAAACAGATGTCTCATCTGTTCAGAGTCCGTGGCTCTAGTCAAAACAACTTGAAACAAAACATAACCATTTGTTATGTTTTGTCTTATTTATAGCCATGGACTAATCACACATAGATTTTAAAAGCATTAAAAGGTAACTGTTGTCGAAGTTCCGTCATGTCAGTTGCTTATCCAGACTTTTGTAAGCAAGGGATTTTGTGTAGTGGGACCTTCACAGATTTTAGTTCAAATTCTAGTTTGAAAAACCACTTCTTAGTTTATTCTATTTTTTTTTTTAACATAACAGAATGATCTAATAAAACTACCGCATTGTTGGAATATAGAATTTATTCTGTGCGAAATGGGGTGTGTGTAAAAGATTATATGTTGTATAATATGAAAGGGACATAATTCCCTCTATCTCTGTCTCCTTTTTGTCTGCATTTCTCTTTTTCTCTCTCACTTTCTCGAGTGATGTTTGATTTTTATGGCATCCTGCAGGATGTCTGTAGGAAGTCACCTTTGCTCTTTCTCTAAGTGAGCCGAGCGACTTTGTACGTGTGTGTTTGTGTGTGTGTGTGTGTGTGTGTGTGTGTGTGTTGCAGTGGAAATGCTCTTTTTTTTTTGGGGGGGGGGGGGGGGGGGGGCATTGGGATCTGGCTGGGAAACAGGGCAGGGCCCTTCCACAGGAATGTCCTGCATAACACACAAACACACACACACACACACGCACACACACACACACACACACACCTTTATCGCCACTATAAATACACATTTCAATGGGTATTCTCAGCTCTGCTTTCTATGTAACATTTCCTTAAGTTCATTCAGCTCAGAATGTGTGCGAAGCAAGTGCTTAAATACACTCATTTAAACACACACACACACACACACACACTTGTCACTTGGTGTACCCATGGTGAGTCAGGGAAACAGGCCAAAGAGCATCAAAAGCATTTGGTGATCACAATCTCCCTCCTCATAGCACCCCCTACAGTCTCACACCGTTATTACAACAGGGGCAACTGAGTATGGAAAAACCAAAGGGATAGACAGTAATGGTGTTTGTGCAGCTCTCTTTGCCTCGACGGTGGTCCATGAGGCCCTGAGGGCATCAGATTATCATCATCTCTGTCTATAGACTTTTACAGGGAAAACCTGCTGCAGTAGTGAAGCAGACTTTAAGAGCGCATTTATACCCACTTAATGACATTAGCCTTAATACAGGAACATTCATGGCGCATGACACTAGAATCAAATCTGAGCCAACGTCTACGATACACATCGCGTATTTAGAACCTGGGTAGGGAAATAAGGTTGCTATATTCATTTAACAAGTCCAGATGTACTTTGTAAATACCAGTGGCCAACCTGCATTTTTGTTTTAAGGTTTCCGTAAATTATGTGCTGTTATGAATACCATTTAAATGGATTAGATCTCAATGTGTACATGACCTATTACACAACCTTGACGCACAACCACCTTAAAATAAAATGAGAAGACTGGTTTTCCAAGTAGATGCACGAATAAACGATAACTAAAAAAATTCAACACGACCATTAGGAAATCCCATCCAGTCTGAACGTCAAGAAACACTACACAGCCAGATGACAAATTCCATCCATCTATTTTCTGTACTGCTTATCCTACACAGGGTCACATGGAGTCTGGAGCCTATCCCAGGGGACTTGGGTCACAAGGCGGGGGGACATCCCATATGGGGTGCCAACCCATCGCAGGGAACAATCTCACACACACCCGTTCACAAACTATGGACAATACGGCCAATCAGTCTACAGCGCATTTCTTTGGACTGGGGGAGGAAACTGGAGTACCCGGAGGAGACCCGTGAAGCCCAGGGAGAACATTCAAACTCCACACACACAGGGCGGAGATAGGAGTTGAGCCCCCAACCCTGAAGGTGCGAGGCAAACGTGCTGACTAATTCTCATTGTTAAATGTTAAATTAGGCTATATAATAAGTCACCAACCACTAAGACAACCTGTTCCACCATGCACAATTGTTCTCAATCAAAAGGCATATTAAGGGTATTATCTCCCTCTGCCATTGTAACACTCTTATATGTAAATTTTTGTTTTGTTTTAATGGACACTAGGCTCCTATGTCCATGTCATTGGGAGCTTGGTGAATATCCTTGCCTTAGTGGTTAGCACATTTGCCTCGCACCTCCAGGGTTGGGGGTTCAATTCCCACCTCTGCCCTGTGTGCACAGAGGTTGCATGTTCTATACGTGCTTTCAGGGTTTCCTCGGGTACTCCGGTTTCCTCCCCAGTCCAAAGACATGCATTGTAGGCTGATTGGCATTCCCAAATTGTCCATTGTGTGTGATTGTGACCTGTGATGGGTTAGCACAACGTCCAGAGTGTCCCCAATCTTGTGCCCTAAGTTCCCTGGGATAGGCTCCAGGCTCCCTGCAACCCTGTGTATTATAATGGAAAATGGATGGATGGATGGATCCTTGCCTTCCAGACAGCCTTTTTTCCTTACAGATTAATAAAATCCACTGGAAATCAAAATGTAAGCAATCATATTTTGATTTCTAGTGGGTGGGATTATTGTGATTTCACTGTTACTTCCTAATTATATTGGTGGTTAATTGGATTCATAAGGCCTTCTGTCTACCTCCTAAAATCATACCCAGTGGATGACCGGGTATGACTACAGCTAGAGCTACCTAGACCCAGTGGTTTCCCTAGAGCTACCTAGACATTACAGAAAAGAAAAGAAAAACTTGATTGGATCATTTTTCTATTGGTGTTTTCAGCCAGGACGAAATCAGATTATTACTACAATATTTGCCACAAGCATGATGATTATTTAAATAATATTGAACTATAATTTGCAGATATGTAACTTTTAGATTTTCAGTCCCCCTCTCTGAAGGCCCTCTGGTAATTATGCACAACTGTCATTATACAATAGGTTGCGATAATGGTTGGAAAAACATCTAGTTAATACTAGTGTGATTATAAGCAAATGGTCAAGCAAATCACTTTTTGATATGAAATATACTGTACTTCTTGTGTGATAGTTATTATTCCAGTTCTGTTACTCCATGTTTCCATGTAGTACATTAATATGGAGTAACTAAACACACACACACATATTTACGCACAGTCACGCAGTTACTACAGCTTTGTGGAGTGATGAATAGTGATAAAAGAATTTCTTGATTTGTGTGCAAAGCAGGAAGTGGTCTTGCCTACAGTAAGTTGCATGAGTGTGAGTGTGCTTGGCTCCTTTTCTGTTACTCAATCTAGTAAACCTTGGGGAAACCCACTGACACCCTTACCACTGTTCTCTTTCTTTCAGCAGCATGTGAGGTTACTGGACCACATTACTTAAAAACACACAAAAGCACACACTCAATCACAGAAACACACACATGGACATTCACATAAACGGTTCTTTGTTGCTACAGGAAATCATGGCTGAAGGTATGCTGTGCCAGATGCCCTGAGGAGAGGAGAGAATTTCTGTATTCTCACGTTAAACGGAGGAGAGAGAGGGAGTTTAATATGAGATGTACAGCAGGACTGCAGACAGAAAATCACCCCTGTGTAGTTACAACATTCTGAAACAGTAGCAATTCAGCTCTTCAGTTTCTCTCCTGTCTGCATTTGTTACATTCATATGTAAGTCATGTTTTCGCACTGTTTATGAGGCGATCTTTAAGAGCAACTCACACTTCTGATATTTTTACTACATCGGAAGTGGAAATTTTCTGTCAACTCACAATTAGCATTGAAGCTTAGTGTAACTACAGTGCAATTTTAGACATACCGAGCCTTTTCCTAGAACTTTAACAACATATCTGAGGAAAATGTTGATAGTCCTGACAGTTCTGTCTTGTCTTCACTGACACTGTGTTCTTACATCGATTGTTTAGAAGGCCACGGCTAGTAAGCCTAAATCATTTGCTCAGTCATTAGCTATCTTTCTGGCTCAGAAGCCCAAATTTCCTAAATGTCTCATGATTATAACCACTTGACCAGTAAGCATACACGTGTTTGTATTCGCAGTTCAGTTGAATCACACCACATCTGCCATCTGCATCAAATGCTGTCAACTGAATTTAGAACATTGCATTCATTCAACAAACATTAAATATACTTTTAAAATAAAATAACACATGCAAAAGCTTTTTAAATTTTTCATGTCCGTTCTGACTAAATCGGACGCAAGTAAATACTGCCTTCGGACAGTTTAAGAGCTCAGCATGGTAAGAACAAGTCTCCCCTAGGTTTACACTTATGCTCACGCATCAAGCCTTTCGTGTACAAAATATCCTTAGATTCCCCACTGCTCTACGTTACATTAATTCACGCACATTAACAGTGAGAAACATCCACAACACAGTACCGATGCCCAGGTTTGAGAAATTAATATTATTACTGCAAGCTTTCAGACACTGCATGCACTGTCTCTATGTGCTTGTAATGTGTATCTGTGTGTTGGATGCAACAGCCTATTTCATCTTCACAGTGGAAACAAACAGTCACTCTAGAGAGCACATCATGGTGTGAGCGTTAAACTTCATGGAATATAGACGCATACATATACACGCTTTACCTGTTAAACTTACAGCTAAAAACTCTTCGTGAAGCCAAACAAGTCCACACGAAACCAGAAACTGATGCCACACATGAGAACGAGATCACATGGGAGAGGAGAGGCGAGGACAGTGGACAAATGAAGAGGAGAGGACTGAAGAAGAATGGAATGAAGAGGAGAGGACAGAAAAGCAGAGTGTAACAATGAAGAGAAGAGGAGAAGAAAGTTGAAGAATAAAAAGGAAAGGAATGAGAAGGAGATGAGAGGAATGGATGGGGGAGGAATAAAGAGCAAAGGAATGGATAGGAGAGGAGAGGAATGAAGATGAGCTGAATTGAGAAAAATGAAGACGAGCCATTACCTCAGAGAACGTCTACCCTCTTGCCACGGCGAGCTCATCTGTGCTGGCCTGCTTGCCGCCACTCTGCACATGCAAGCTTGTGTGCGTGTGTGAGCCAGCGTCTCTGTCACAGCTTGGCAGAGGCCCTACTGGAGGACTCCTGGATAACAAATGTCTGGGAGTTCGGCAGGTTTTCTGCACATGCTGTTCACAGTGAATGTGACCAGACCACAAGTCTGTCCCCTTGACACACAAGCACACACACAAAAAAGGAGAGAAAAAAGACCAGAAAGAAGAAAGCCACGGTCTGATCCCAGCGCAAATAACATTCCTGAATGCCAGATTTCTTGGATCGGCTCACGGACCTTCTGGCATGATCCTTTAGTTGGACTGAGGACAGGGATAAGGTTTAGCTGCTGGGTGTGTTTATATGTATTTGTATGAGTTCATGTGAATTTTGTTATACAGTCAACATCTTTTCCATTTCACTTCAGCCTCTGAGGATGAGGCCTCACACTGAACAACTCAAAGGAGACCACATACATCACACCATGTCTGCCTAAGGCTTAAAAAAAAAGTGTTAAAGTTTCTTTTCAACACACAAAAGCATTGAATCATGTCGCCCATCTCCGTAGCAGCTGGCCAATGGTGATGTATGAAAGTAGTGGGAATTGGCTGGAGCTTCGAATCTGCTGCTTTGATGAGATGAACTGATGCTGCAAAGTGTCTGTACAAGTTGCAAAGCTATTAGTTTAATAAAGCTATCAGCCATTAGTATTAGTTTTTAGCATGGCATTATAGTGGAGTTAATCTATGTTATTGGGGGACACAGTGGCACAGTGTTGCTGTGTGGTTTCTTGCTTCAATCCTGAGCTCAGGTTACTGTCTGTGTGGAGTTTTGGGTATTCTCATCAGTGTCCTTGTGAGTTTCCTCTGGGTTCTGTGGTTTCCTACCACCTCACAAAAAAATTGAGTTGTCTATAGGTGTGAATACGTGTGTGTGCATAGTGCCCTGCAATAGGCACGAAAGGTATCCCCACAATATACAGTATTTATTGCTGGTTGATTAGAAGGACTTTTCTCTTTCAAGTCAACTTGAAGCTGTTCGCTAAACGTGGCAATGAACCAACTTCTTTCACAGAACAAACAGCTATTTCACATCGTATAGATCTTTTTCTATACCCCACTGGCAAACATGTGAATATATCTTCAATTTAAACTCTCTAAAGATGAGATTCTCATTTTGTCAAATTTGTTTTCTGGTTGTAGACTAGAGCGTGGAGGTGCATATATGATATACAATCTGATTGCAGTCTTCAAGATGATGAAGCCTGTGGCCAGAAAAGTGTACAAACAATATCAGGTGTTCTGTGGCCCATGGGCTGAGAGTACTTATAACTTAACTAACAACATTTTAAAGTGTTTGCTGAGACAGTACAATTCTGTATCATCTGTATTTCTCAGAGGTCACATTAAAAACTGCAACATCCTCATCTCTGTCATAGCTTGAGAAACATTTCATGAAGTACAAGCCAGTCCTTACTGCAGTCCTAAACTCTATGTCAGGTAACGGAGGCAAAGATGGATGCCAGTGCAGATAACGTTTAATAAGAATCAAACAATTCTACAGGTGCTGTAGAACTCGTGGCAAAAACACAAAGTCTAGGAAACGAACATAACACAGCAACAGACAACAATGTAAGAATAAGACAAACGCAAGACAATGGGTGCAGTGCAATATGTGATTTATGTAAAAAATGATCATTAACCGATTAATGTGAATCAGGTGCAGACAGTCATGCGACGTGATCAGGTGTGGTGCAGTGGCTGATGGGAAACATAGTCTAGTCCTTTTTCCAGTATGTACATGACACTCTAACCACATGTAGACCATGAAATTAAATTTCATGCCAGTGATAAGAAAAATGCACGTGCTCCTGGAGATGAAGATGAGCTAGAGATAGCTGAATTTAGAGACAGATTGAGAATTACACAAGTACTTATGCTGTGGACCATAGCTCAGACTTCTTCTGCAGTGACGTAAGTATACTTTATGAGCACAACAGCTTGGCTGAAGCTTAAATAAAATAACATTCGGTTGTCACACCTGACCCAGCACTCATGCTGAATGGTACTTTTTTCCACATCTGTTGTATTCCTCTGCCATTCACAATATAATGTGAGATATTGTGAGTGAGTGAGTAAGCGATAGAAATTTGGAGTTTTAATTGTTTTGTTTTTAAAAACAGATCATTCTAATGATTCTGCATGTGTGTGTGTGTGTGTGTGTGTGTGTGTGTGTGTGTGTGTGTGTGTGTGTGTGTGTGTGTAAGGGATAATCCAGGACCAGGTGTGCATTAGAGAATTTTACTGCACGATGTGGAGGCAAAGAACCTCTACAGAGTGCATTAAAACTGTGTAATGCACACCTAACCATGGATTATCCTGCTGATACCCACCCTAAAGCTGTCATTGATGTTTGCAATGCAAAATTTGACTGAAAGAATAAAAATAACGGCTAAATTTTATTAGCTATTTTATATATGGGTTGTTAGATTTAAAATTCTTCCCGCTCTAAATCACACACAGAGATAATGTTGTGCAATAAGGTTACATTTATTTGCATGAATTATAATAAATAGTTATTAGGGAGAGATAGATAGAGACAGAGAGATAGAGACAGAGAGAGAGAGAGAGAGAGAGAGAGAGATTGTGTGTTTGTGAATGACGTGCGTCTGTGCCGTGTCTCTACTAGTAATGAAGTTGTGAGTTTAACTACTGTATGCAACTGTAAATGTATGTTACCATGGTTACAGTTGTTTATAGGCAGCACGCTAATTTAAAACGGTGATTAAAATGACTGGAACTACCTGTGCATTATACGGTTTGAACGCACACCTTTCAACCAATCAGAATCGAGTATTCAGATAGACCATGGTATATAAAGTGGTGCTTGAAGTTTGTGAACCCTTTAGGAATTTCTATATTTCTGCATAAATATGACCTAAAACATCATCTAATTTTCACACAAGTCCTAAACATAGATTAAGAGAACACAATTAAACAAATGAGACAAAAAATATTATACTTTATTTATTGAGGTCATTTATTTATTCTTTATTTTACTGAGGAAAATTATCCAATATTACATATCTGTGAGTGACAAAAGTAAAGTTTGCTTTCATTATCTGGTATGACCCCCTTGTGAAATCTCCTTTGTTCATGCCATGATACACTTCCACAAACATGTGCTGTGAAGATCAGACTCACATTCACACTTGATTGTCATCCCATTGATTGAAAACACCTGACTTTAATTTCACCTTCAAATTAACTACTAATCCTAGAGTTTCACATACTTTAACCACTCACAGATAAGTAATATTGGATAATTTTCCTTAATAATATTTATTCAATAAATAAATAACCAAGTATTATATTTTTATCTTATTTGTTTAATTAGGATCTCTTTGTCTACTTTTAGGACTCGTGTGAAAATCTGATGATGTTTTGTGCAGATATATAGAAAAGTATAAAGCGTTCACAAACTTATGTGTATATACTCTCTCTCTCTCTCTCTCTCTCTCTCTCTCTCTCTCTCTATATATATATATATATATATATATATATATATATATATATATATATATATATATATATATAAATACCTGTGTGTGTGTGTGTGTGAGTGTGTGTGTGTGTATGTACAGATACCTTATGACTGGCTGTATATGGTTCTGGCTCTGTTCCAGTCTGGACCATTTCCCCTGGAAGACATTGAAGATCTCACAACTTCTACCTAAGACATCACACACATAGACATAGAATGCTCAATATTGATGTATTAGACACTGATACTGCCGTGCATTTATACTTCTCATGATTCCATGCAGCAGGTCAGCAACTGCAACCCCACCACCAATAAGTTTGGACCTCCTGGGTCCTAGATGAACTAATCAATAGAATAGTCTCACAACTTAGACTTCTACCTATTGTTAGACAGTCTGGTAGTGTTTAACACTCATCATGGCCAAGATCTGCCTATTTTCACTGGCAGTACAAATGAATCCTGGAGTGTTGTTTTTGTATGACAATTTTATGGTAAAAATGGTACTACAACCAAAATAGGCTTGTGTGCAATCTGGAAATAGTCACAATGGTTCAAGTGAGATTCAAAAATGCTATGTTGGTTACATCTGAAAAGCTCATTGTTGTCACAGTGTTTAAAATGTTTGTTTCTCCATCAGATGTATAAAAAAAATGCACAGAGCTGTGTATGCATGGATGTGTGGATAGCAAATGAGCATGTAATGACTCTGTTGGTGAGATTCTAATAGTTGTGGCCAGCTAAGTGTGCAATATACATCAGGCAGTCTGAGGCAGAACGTCTGACTCTGAAAGCCCAAACTGTGTTTATTTTTAGCTGTTGATGCCCAAAGTGTGTTTACTTTTGTTTATCCTAGGAATAGTGCCAGTATGTTGAGAAGAGTACATGCTTCATCAGCATCCTCACCTGGCAAGGACCTACAGTTGGAAATGAGACTTAGCGTGTGTATGTTTGTGTTTGTATGTGGGAGGTGGAGAGGATGAGGCTCATGCAGAGTGAGGTGGGACAGGGACATGAGGTAGGTTTGAAACTGTCATTGATCTCCTCTCCACTAAATGGTAGAAGCATTAAAGTAGGCAGTGCTGTATCAGCCAGATTATGTCAGACAGTGATTCAGCCAGCAGTTCTCCCTCAGTGGACATTTTGTGGTGTGTCTTTTCACCGTCTTGCACTCATTTTAGTCTCGTATCTGTCCCGTTTCTCTCTGTTGAGGTTATCACAACAAAGCACACAGAGCTTAAAAATAACACAAAGAGAATTCCAGAAGGCTCACAAAACTCAGAGAAGGTTCCAGAACACCCACGAAACACAGCCACTGGAGGACACAGTGCAAACATTCACAGGCAGAAAAGTCTCTGAACCCTGGTATCCAAATCCATCCCTATAGTATACTCTATATAGTATTATGGATGAGGCATGTTTGGACATGAGTGAATATTCCCCTCCGATTATGAATGCATAGCGAATTGTGGTTTCACTTATAAACATACTGATGGTTGCTGCTTGTTGTTAAATTTGACAATCATGTAATTTCTAAACTACTATGCTTTACACAAGCAAGTCTGTCAAGTCATTTTTTATCTACAGGAGCTTAGTGGGAAACAGACTGTCGGACAGCTCTACTGTGGCATGACATGCAGCTTCATTTTCCTAGTGGCTGTTCATAATTGACACGCTAAGTTCTGTGCATGTGAAAATGTAAGACACTGTCAACTGGGAGCTATAGTGGGCTTTGTTTGGTTTAAAAGGGAAACACTAATGCTTCAGAGTAGTAGTTTGTAACATATTCAGATTTTTGATAAGTGGACATAGTGAGGATTTAATTCCAAAATTGTGCACATCGGTCCTGAGACCTCAGACATAATTATGCCTTATGTGCTTTTCAGAACATCACAAATTCTTTTATCCTTTTAATTCTCTTTGCTTCAGTTATGCACGTTTCTGACCCTGAACTTTTCTTGTGCCCATTTTTCCTTTGCAATATCCTTTTGAGTGAGGAGCAGTGTAAAATCCAGTGCTGTCTAACAGTTTAATGTAACCATTATACGTCACACTAAAATTTATGCTTTGGGCTGTAAATATACACACACACCCAGAGCCCAATAATACAGACATAAATATGATACTAATTAACATGACATTATTTAATAGTATTGTCCCTTTAAATTACACAAAATGATTTTTTTTCTCCACACGGACATCAGCATCTTAATCGGACATATTGTATAATAGATAAATAGATATAATAAAGTTATGAATGGACTTATTCAGATAAGTGCTTGGTCAGCTTTTCCTTTAACCATGGGCATGTTTTCTTCACATCAAATTAACCTAAAATATTTTCGTAATGCGACAACTCGTAATAGCAATTTAAACAGCATGCATTCCATACACACATTACAATTTCATGACCTCAGTTTAATATCTCTTCAGTGGGTGCCCAGAAAATCGACTTAAGCAGGTGCATATAACCCAGCTCTGAATACATATTTTATTTTATGACATTTCCCATGACATAAATTTTGGATGTAAGATGAAAACTATGAATGCGACTCTTTCTCTGCGTCCCAATTGGCATACTATCAGTAATAAATAGTACCCGAGATGAGGATTAGTGTATCCCAAATCGTAGAATGTTGAAATGAGTATCCCAGAGGTACCCTGATGGTCTACTATTTCTGGTAGATTTTCGAAGTGTGGATCCATGGGCACTTTTTCAGCTAACATTGCCCACAACTCCTTGTGTGATGGAAGTGGAGTTTTGTGACAGTTTGCTTTGCTGAGTTGGATGCATTTTAGAGCAGTGTAGATGAAATGTGGAAAAATAAATCAAGGAAATCCATCCATCCATCCATTTTCTATACCGCTTATCCTTCAGGGTAGCCTATCCCAGGGTGCATCGGTCACAAGGCGGGGTACACCCCGGGCAGGATGCCAATCCATGGCAGGGCACACTCACATACACATTCACACATTCATTCATACACTACAGACACTTTGGACATGCCAATCAGCCTTGGCATGTCTTTGGACTGGAGGAGGAAACAGGAGTACCTGGAGGAAACCACCACAGCACAGGGAGAACATGCAAACTCCGCACACACAGGGCAGTGGCGGGAATCAAACTCCCAAACCTGGCCACTGTGTGCCCTAAATCAAGGGAATGATAAATTAAATTATATACTATAAATTATATAAAGAATAATGAATGAAGAAAAGCTGAAATGCAACAAGTAGTTTGTTTACAGTGACAGTGTTCTCTTCCAGGCAACAAGGTTCTCTTCTGTTACACAATGTGTTAGTATGTCCCAGTACTTGCATACTCTTAATACACACTCAAAAGTATGTACTTTTTCTTCACAAAAGGAGTACATACATTGAGTACACAGTATATGTATGCCAGTTGGGACACAGGCTTGATGAGTACAGTAGAATTGCTAGTCATGTTTACTAATGAGAGTGACTGAAACTGTTGTAATGTTAGTGTAACTCAGTACTGAATTTGCAAATGGTCAAGTGCCACATAGTGCCTGACCAAGTAACTGTTACCGACAAGAAGAAGAAAAAAACTTTACACCAACGTACATAAAGGGTCATTTTGTTAAATTGAACACGTTGTGTAATAAGCAGATTGGATGTTAGCACATTATGCTAGCATCTAATTCTTTATTTATCACTTGTAAGAAGGCATCAGAGAGCACTGTGTGTGTGTGTGTGGGGGGGGGGGGGGGGATGGGGGGATTAATGTGAATTATTCTGAGATCACGAAATTCTAAAATAGGCTGAATTAGTATACATTTTAGCATGCTTGATGTTTATATGGCATTTATTTTTATTGCTGATAGTGAGAACATTAGTGTAGTTAGTGTGTTATTAAACTCTGTGTGAGGGCAATTTTCTACTTTTTACCAATTCTACAATAGTTCATAATTTTACTGAACAGATTTACTGTCAAAGGAACATTAGGAGCAGAGAACATGTTAAAAAACAAAACAAAAAAAAAAGTCTATAAAGGTTAAGCATATTTTCTTTTTTTCATTAGTTGGAGAAAATGCTGCCACAGATTTTTAATTCCATGAAAACAACTGAGCACCAAACTTCATTTTGTATCATTTAGTGCTGATTTCAGGACATTTTTATTAAACAACCCACCCACACGCACATAAAACGTCAGACCTATTAAAAAAAAACAAGATTTATTTTTATGATACTGATATACTAGATTGAATTGCCAATGTGGAACCTAATCACTTGCATTTTTTTCCACTTTGTTTAAAAATTCATACTATTCATTTATAGCAAGCTTTAGCTGTAACGTGGCATGTGTGTGTGTGTGTGTTTGTGTGTGTGTGTCTATGTGTGTGTTTTCAAGTGTGTGGTCTTATCAGACTGCTTTAATAGTCCTTAAAGAATTACCCCACTTAGCAAATTAGGTACATATGGTTGTGTGGTTGTGTGCAACTCTATGGTTTGTATTTCACTCTCCAGAGCTATTTTAGTATATGAGCACTCCCCAGCTTTGTATGCTGTATTTGTATGTGCGGTTAGCCTGTGGTATATCATATAATGCTATACTGATATATATGGCTACATCATAATGGATCCACTCACAAGACTGTTACTTTTTAAACATTGCCTGACATCATGCCTGAGAGATGCAGACATGCTCACATATAATGAAGCACAGTTCGTCTGAACACATGATCCACTGTAAAGTATCCGATCACAAATTCAACTGTTTTCTGATGGGTATTGCTTTCTAATACAGCAGTAGTAATGGAATCGTTATCTATTTTTCCAATTCAGCAGATCATTATCTGTACTGACCTGCCATTATGTTTTATTTTGAGACTCTCCTCTTAACAAAGAGAACCATTTGTCTCTCATGTTTAAATTTTGAGATTCACAAAAAGATGGCAAACAAACCAGCAGGCCCAGAATTAATACATCCAAAAAATGTTCATATTTCACCAAAATTATGTTGAAAAAATGTACTTAGGCAAACTTTGCCTTAGCTGTCTTCCTGCAAAGACCATGTTAACTTATGGCAAGGTGAATGCAGTTAATCTGCCTAAAGAGGTCTAAACCCTTGCTAAATGTACTTTTTTCACACAATGACTCACAATTTGATAATTTCCCCATTGATCTCTAAAAGCAGACAGAATTCAGTTAAGTGAAGAAATGATGATAAGGCTCATGTTTAAATGTTGAAATGTAGACCGCCCCATACTTTATATACAGTACAGTTCCCTTTGATAGTATAGCAGTGGAACAGCCAATTCTTTTGTTTTTGCTATAAAATGAAGACATTTGGATTTGAGATCATACGATAAATATGAGATCAGAATGTCAGCTTTCATTTCCTGGTATTCACATCTAGATGTGTTAAACAACATAACACATGGCACCTTTGATGGCAGAGGTATTTCAACAGATAGTCTTAAAGTAAATAACACTTAATATTTGGTTGCATATCCCTTGCTTGCAAGGGACATAACCACTGACATAACCAGACTATTGCATTCTTCTTTGTGATGCTTTTCCAGGCTTGTAACACAGATATGTAAATTTGTTGTTTGATTGGAGCATTGGGGTTCGCTCCTCAGTCTCCTCTTCAGGAGGTGAAATGCTGCACAACTGGGTTAAGGTCTAGTGATTGACTTGATCAGTCTAGAACCTTCCACATTTCCCCCGATAAAGTCCTTTGTTGAGTTGGCAGTGTGTTTTGGATTATTGTCTTGCTGCATGATAAAGTTCCTCACAAATAGACTAGTAGCATTTCTCTGGAATTTGTCAGACAGAATACTTTTGTAGACATCTGAATTCATTCTGCTGCTACCATCATGAATTACATCATCAATAAAGATTAGTGAGCCTGTTCCAGAAGCAGCCATGCAAGCCCAAGCCATGACACTACCTCCACCATGCTTGATGAGCTTGACTAGAACTTTTGTGGCTCATCTCTGTATTTCTTTGAAAATTCCAACCTGGCTTTCCTATTCTTACTGCTGATGAGTAGTTTGCATCTTGTGATATGGTCCCTATATTTCTGCTCTCAAAGTCTGCTGCAAATGGAGGATTGCAATACCTTCACCACTGCCATGTGGAGGTGTGTGATTGACTGTTGTTTTGGGGGGTTTTCTTCACAGCTTTCACAATGTTTCTGTCATCAACTGCTCGTTTTTTTAGACAACCTGTTCGATGTCCGAGGTTCGAGGACATTCCAGATTGTTGTATTGGCTATGTCCAATACTTGTGCTCTAATAGATTTTCCCTCTTTTTTCAGCTTCAAAAAATGGCTTTCTTTTCTCTCATGGACTGATCTCTTGTGTTCATGGTGTTTTATCCTTTTTTAACAATAAATGCAGTCTTCACAGGCTAAACCCAGGGCTCAAACCAAGAGTAGACATTCAGAGCTAATTATTGTTTAAAACTAAATTCAACAGGGCACACCTAGGCAATAAGAAACACCTGTCTGTCACATGTCCCAATTTTCTTGAAAAATGTGTGGGTTCAAACAAAAGGTACCATGTTCTAAATTGTTTAACACATCTAGATGCAAGTCCGTAGTGTATGAATGGGTGTGTGAGTGTGTATGTAAGTGTGCCCTGCGATGGACTGGCACCCTGTCCAGGGTGTACCCCGCCTTGTGCCCGATGCTCCCTGAGATAGGCTCCAGGTTCCCCCGCGACCCTGAAGAAGGAGTAAGTGGTAGAAGATGGATGGATTGATCTAGATGCAAATATATGGAAATGAAAGCACCAGAAATCTTCCTTAAAATGCATTACTTAGTCTATGTTAAAGTTTTGATTTAATTTGTACTAACATTTGAGTCAGTCAACATTAAAGTTTGAGTTGATTTATGCTCAAGTTTGTGTTGGTCTACGGTAAAGTTTGAGTTGACTTTAGCATTTTGTTTTTGTTGGTTAGAACTGTAGGACTTTGTAGTCTCAGAGTATCAGTGTCTGAATGACAGTCAAGGGTGAGTGTTTTGTGTAGTAACAGTGCAGCCTTTTCAGCCATAAATGAATCCACTTGGCCATCAAATGGTTTTTCCTGGAGACTTTATTAGATTTCTGTCACAGATATGCTGTGAAATGTGATGACAAAACTAGCACTGAGTTTGGTTAGTGCTTGACTTTGCTTTCTCTCACGTGGCTTGACAGACTGCATGCACACGGGCTGCTGGGACCTCCCTCTCTCTTTTCAAGTGTTTTCACTTGAAATGAGGGAGGATTGTGACTACCTTTTGGAAAGACTGAATAATTTGGCTCTTGAAACATCCAACAAATGTGTTTGGTGGAGTCAGATGAGCAGTAATCATGCTATTTATTGCAGTTTACCATGAAGACTAAACTCTGCTATTATGCTCAGAAAATGCGCACTTGCAGGTGTGCAAAGCGTTCAACAGCAATTGCATATGTAAATCTGTTAGTGTTTTAACCGCAGTATATTTTTAGATGTCAACATGCTAATTATTTATTGGAAAAAAAAATTCAGTGTAGTTTTACTGGTGATACAGTACCAAGATACAGAGTTGCTAAGGCATTTCAAACATTTAATACAATTCATTTCATATGTATCATAATAAGTTCAATAATAAGTTCATTTAAGCAGATATATATATATATATATATATATATATATATATATATATATATATATATATATATATATACACGCAGAAAAACATATACATTTTAATGTTTTTGTTAAAATTAATTAATTAGCGTGCAATTAATTGTACTATAATTTCAATGTGGATACTCCTTTTCCCCAAAGCTGTGGGAAAGGCTTGTGAATATCTGCCATTTTCCTAAAATTATGTTCAATTTATCTGTGTCCAACAAACACAATGATGACTTTTTTATTACAAGTATGTAATGGCACAACACATTATTGCCTAATAAGTGACTCAGATTTTCACACTCTGATGCTTGGTAGGTCTTTTCAAGGCACTAAGCTCACTAAATCATAAGGGCATATGTATATATATATATATATATATATATATATATATATATATATATATATATAAAGGAGTTAGATAGGTAGATTTATGTTTGCCGGAAAGCCCAGATTTTGTCTGTGATTACTGACAGTGACTGTACATGACCGGCTCAATTTAAAGCTTAAATATTAACTCAGCAATAGATATGTTAGCACAAATCAACTCAATCTTTAATACAGACTGGCTAAAATGTAAGCACAAATCAACTGGAACTTTAGCATAGACTAAATGTTAATGGACAACAACTCAAACTTTATCACAGACTAATTCAATCTTTAGCATAAGTCAATTCAAACTTTATCATAGACTGACTCAAATGTAAGCACAAATGAATTGAAACTTTAATATTGACCAAATGAAACTTTAAAATAAATCAACTTTAGCATAGACCACCTCAAACCTTAGCTTAGGTCAACTCAAGTCCATCTTCACTTCATTAGAGATCACCTGTCCATTAAGAGAAGCATTAAGTGTAGAATATTCTCTGGTTTCCTGTCAAACTAGCATTACCATAAAGTTATATTATCTATTCCCTCACCTCCCTCTTCCTCAGTTTATCCTATATAAATAGGAACACAGACCTAAATTCTAAATTTCTAATACACTGCAACTTTGTCTCTGCTCATGCATACCATGCCCATAGAGGAACACAGCTACACAAATTAAAAAGGGGACCTCTTATGCCCACATTCTCATGACACATGATGTGGAATGCTATTTAACCTGCTCAGCTCTATGTGTAGTTTGTGAAGAAAAAAAAAATCATTAATGATAAAATGTCCACTACATATCGTGATATGTCAGAAGGTCTTGATGGTAGGACAGTATTTATTGCTTTACCCTGTGTTTTTACAGATTCTACATAATTGTGATGGACCTGGAGGTGTTTTGGAGGATGAGTTGGGGCCTCTGAAAACACAAACACAACTCAGCCACCTTTTCTTGTGCATTCAAACTGCACTGTTAGCTTATCCCTGAAGAAACATTTGAGTGGTTGAGAAAATAATTTAAAAAAATCGAGCTACTATGCTCCTTTCAAACTACAGCTACCAGTCAGCCATGTTGAAGGTGCGTCTCCAAATAGACACAAACCTGATGCATCTGTTCCAATTGCTGATCATGTAATTTCACAGGACACCAAAAATCTGGTCAACTGCTATTTAGAGAGATTAGACAGATTAGAGAGCTTTATTGTCATTCTAGTCATATGCAAGTATAGTGTGGCAGAACAAAAAATTATTCTCCAAAACCTTGGTTCAACATTACAAAGGTAACTACAGTGAATCACCAGATAACATGTAGTGTAGAATTAGGAAGATTGCAAAGATTAATATAAATAAATAAAATTTTGGTATTTTGTGACTTTTATTTATTAAGCACACTTAAAGATGTGTAAAGTGTTGGCTATACAGTAAAATCAAGGTAAATGAATCTTAGAACAGTTAAGAAAATAGGAATTTCCTATAAAACAGGTAAGTACGTGCTTGATAATTATGCGCAGAATGCACTTTTTGCACTGGATTAAAATGTTATATTAAAAAGTACACAAAATAATTTAATACAGATATAACAAGTATAAATCTAAGTATTCTCAAAGAAAATCACATTTGCCTATTCACTTTCACTGTGATTAAATGGGAAGAGATCAAGTTTGTGTGACACAAATTTGAAAACAGGTCAATTGATTTACAGAATTATTGGGAGGCTCACGAGAATCAGAAGCAAACACATTACAGGAGATGTGTGACACCCTTATAGGTAGGTTGAAAAAGTAAATGATTCAGTTTTGTTTTTCTGTTTGTATGATAAAATCATACAAAGACATAAACCGGAAAAACAGCTAAGTTAATCTCATCTCCGGCTTCTTGGGCAAACCTCCCATACCCAAATTGCTAAAACAGCACAAGCAAACCCACAGGAAATACACAGGAGTCTACTGAAATAAAGTCTAGGGTCAATGGAAATAAATGTTTTCAGTGCATCAGACTGAAGAAGCTGTTGGCCATTCATGCCAGTAACATTTGTGTTTTCATGCACAGTAAATTGTGCAGTCTGAGACCACCACACATGAATATCCTTAGTTGGGCCATCTTGTGGGCCATCTAGTGGGGCCCCCCCCCCCGCCCCCGCCCCCCAGCCCAACTACAGCCCTTAATTGTGGAGGTAGACTCCATCTGCAAGAAGATGTCTACCCCTTCATATGCAGGCAGCATCATAGACCAGGAAGATGTAATATGCAACCAATTATGTCTGCAAGTTAGTTCTGATTTCCAGCACCCATGCTTTGTTTAGACAGGCTTTGTAAGCAAATGTTATCAATTTACATGTACAGGCACTTCAGTCTTCCTTTGTTAACTTTGTCTGACCTAACGCAAGCTTGGTGATGTTTGTCATCTGTGATCTGGCTTTTGTGTTATTCATTATAAAATTATATGCTCTCCTAATTTAACTACTCATATTTCTCTGTCTGATATTTGCTCTACATGGAATAGAGTATCTCGGAAGACCTCCTCAATTTGGCCTTCAGATTCTCTGATTGTGCTCTGATTGTGCTCTGTCATTTCCCAGTCCACTGTGACAAAATCAAAAGCAATTAATTGTGATGGAACACTGTTTGCTTAAAGCTCCATACAAACTAAGCCACAGAAACACCAAGATAATCTGAACTAATCAGTCATCACCTTCATCATCCACACAATCACAGAACACCAACCTACAGCCTGACCTGTTAGTCTACTTGATATTAATGTCCATGCACTCACACACACACAAACACAGAAGCTGCTCTCAAATGTCTTGGCACCTCTTGAAGTGTGGGAGCACAGTCCCTGTGCAGGAAATCTAAAATTAGTTTTTACGGCCTATAATAGAAGATTTACAGCACAATGTAATTTGCAGTCTCCATGCGCACAAACTGTGGTAGAACAAAACACATAGCTATGGGCTGAAGCTCATCAGGGCATTGACGCCGACACTTATAGTAGGTATGGACACGTCTCTCTGAGCATCCTTACACACACACACACACACACACACACACAGACTTATACATGCATGCACACATACACACACACACACACACACACACACACACACACACACACACACACATACAATGTTCAGACTAATCTATGAGGCAGACTATGTGTGAGTATGCAAGTGCATAATACAAATACATGCTGTTACACATGATCACACATGCACACACATGGTTTCAATTAGACCAAAACGCTGACTCAGTGCCAAGTGTAGGGTTTACCACTTCATTCCTTCCCTCTGCTTCAGGCATTATGGACACTCTGAATGGGCCCGGCACCATTCCTGTGTTTTATACGGTAGCTGTTAGCATTCTAGTGTATAAGGGTGTGTTCAGTACAAAGGCATTGACACTTTATGCAAGAGAGCCATAAAAACATAATGTATGAACAATCACACACTTAACACTTTACAATACAGTTATGTAGGGACTAAGCAGGAACAATAGGCAATCTTCAATGTATTCTCAAATTACTTCATTTTATTACAGATACTCACTACAAAGGGTATAGTTTGGGTTTCTTTGGGGTTTTTAAAAATTATTATTATTATTATTTTTCCAACATTTTCTCCCAGGGTCCTCCCTTTCTCCCACACCTCCAGGGTCGGGGTTCGATTCCCGCCACTGCCCTGTGTGTGCGGAGTTTGCATGTTCTCCCCATGCTGTGGGGGTTTCCTCCGGGTACTCCGGTTTCCTCCCCCAGTCCAAAGACATGCATGGTAGGCTGATTGGCATGTCCAAAGTGTCCATAGTGTATGAATGGGTGTGTGAATGTGTATGTGATTGTGCCCTGCGATGGATTGGCACCCTGTCCAGGGTGTACCCTGGCTTGTGCCCCATGCTCCCTGGGATAGGCTCCAGGTTCCCCCGTGACCCTGAAGAGGATAAACTGTATAGAAGAAGGATGGATGGGTGGATTTTCTCCCTAATTTAGTCATGGTAAATTCCCACCCTCTAGTTACAGTAGGTCTCCCCTATCACACAACAGCTACCAAGCAGGGAGGGCGAAAGCTATCATGTGCTTCCTCCAAGACAAGTGAAGCAGTGAGTGAAGGATGAAGTGAAGGGGTAGCATAACACACTTGGAGGAACACGCTATCCCACTTCCACATGAATCAGCTCACAGATGCCCATGATCGGGTAGTGTCGCTGAGATTCAACCATCGACAAAGACCAAGTGCAATAAGTGCCTTTACATGTGATAGCACTTTTTGAATGTGAATTTATCAATGTATTAATTTTATAATTAAATATAAAATAAAAAAAAATGTGTTTCCTAAAATTGCGATTCCAAACAGACAAAAAATACAAAGCCAATTCCAAAAAAGTTGAGATGCTGTGTAAAATGTAATTCAAAACAGAATGCAATGATTTGCAAATCTCATAAACACATATGTTATTCACAATAAAACATAGAAAACATATAAAATTTTAAAACTGAGGAAATGTACCATTTTAAGAAAAAAATAAGGTCATTTTGAAGTTGATGGCCGCAACATGTCTCAAAAAAGTTGGGACGGGGCAACAAAAGGCTGGAAAAGTAAGTGTTACTTTTTTTTAGTTGCATTTCGCAACTAATTAGGTCAATTGGCAGCAGGTCAGTAACATGATTGGTTTAAAAAAAAGAGTATCTTATAGAAGCAGAGTCTCTCAGAAATAAAGATGGGATGGAATCTGGATGGAAGCATATGTTGCTCTAAAACCTGTATATACTTTTCAGAACTGATGGTGCCTTTCCAGATGTGCAAGCTGCCCATTCGTAACGAACGTAAGTGTTACTAAAAAGAAACAGCTGGAGGTTAATTTGCAACAGGTCAGTAACATGTTTGGGTATAAAAAGAGTATCTTAGAGTGGCAAAGTAAAGATGGGCAGAGGTTCACCAATCTGCAAAAAACTGCATCTACAATTTGTGGAACAATTTCAGAATAATGTTCCTCAATGTAAAATTGCAAACACTATGAATATCTACTGTACATAATATCATCAAAAGAATCCGAGAATCTGGAGAAATCTCTGTGTGCAAGGGACAAGGGAGAAAATCAACATTGTATGCCCATGATCTTCAGGCCCTCAGGCGGCACTGCATTAAAAACAGACATGACTCTGTAATGGAAATCACTGCATGGGCTCAGAAACACCTCCAGAACTCATTGTCTGTGAACACAGTTCAACATTCCATTCACAAATGCTGGTTAAAGCTCTATCATGCAAAGAAGAAGCCATATATGAATGTGATCCAGAAACATCACCATCTTCTCTGGGCCAAATCTCATTTAAAATGGACTGAGGCAAAGTGGAAAACTATTCTGTAGTCAGACAAATCGAAATTTAAATTTCTTTTTGGTAACCATGGGTGCTGCGTCCTCTAAACTAAAGAGGACTAAAGAGGAGAGGGACCATCCAGCTTTTTATCAGCAATCCTTTTTAAAAGCCTGCATCTCTGATGGTATGAGTGTGCATTATTGACTATGGAATGGGCAGCTTGCACATCTTAAAAGGCACCATCAGTGCTGAAAGGTATATACAGATTTTAGAGCAACATATACTTCCATCCAGATTCCATCCCATCTTTACTTCTGAGAGACACTGCCTATCTAAGATACTCTTTTTTATACCCAATCATGTTACTGACCTGTTGCCAATTGACATAATTAGTTGCAAAATATTCCTCCAGCTGTTTCTTTGTAGTAACACATACTTTTCCAGCCTTTTGTTGCCCCGTCCCAACTTTTTGAGACGTGTTACGGCCATCAAATTCAAAATGGCCTTATTTTTTTCAAAATGGTACATTTCCTCAGTTTAAACATGTGATATGTTTTCTATGTTCTCTCTCTATGTTGTCAATAACATATGGGTTTATGAGATTTGCAAATCATTGCATTCTGTTTTGAATTACATTTTACTCAGCATCCTAACTTTTTTGGAATTCGGGTTGTAAATAAAGCTGAAAATCAGTGCACGGAAGTACATATGCATGGAAGTGCCAGAGAGCCCAGAGATCAGATTGCAACTTTCACGTATCTGTAGCCAGATCCTCTAGCCAAGTGTACAAAAGCTGTCAGGCTGAGTCTAAACATATGGTAACTCATTACTAATGACTAAGGTTTTACTTTGAGGTTAAGTAAATGATAATTATTTACAAAACTTGAGAAAATAAGGGGCAATATGCATTAATAGTGGCTACATTACAACCTTACTTCACCTATTTTGTAGCTTATATGTGTTCAGTTCTCCCTCTTAACTGGCTAAATAAATAAATAAATAAATAAATAAATAAACAAACAAACATCACTACAATGACACACTTTGACCATGTCAAATCAAATATCAAACCAGACAACTAATAAAGTACCGATGTAATATAATTGCTACCCTTATTTTATTGCAGTTTCTCTAGCTTTTAGTCAACTTATTTAAAACCAATTAATTATAGTCTAATTAAATGGAAATGCACAAAATAATAATATCAGATTTTTTAAGTGCAAAATAAAATATTTACAAATGTATTTCTTGTACTTCTTAAAGCATTTATAGATTAAACTCAGTGTTTTCCTGATTCACACACAAATATTTAACTCTGAATAGAATTCTTAATTTAAACATTTTTAAATTAACCTTTGTGCGTCCTTATTGACATTTTTGTCTTTTTCATTAAAAAAAAAAAATCTTTTTGCCTGTGTTAATACAAACAGCATATATTTTTCAAAATGTGTGCATTTTTATTAGAATTTTAAGGACAAAAATGTGCCCATTGAAACCCATTCAAACTGAAATATTTAATCTCAGTTACGTTTGAGCATAAAATCATGCATTCTATGTTAATAGGCTTTTATTTTGTTGACAAGGTTTCAAAACATTGAACTTAAAAAAAAAAAATGAAATGTGTAGTATTTTCTCAGGTTTAATCTATGGGGAAAATGCATGCTTTTCCTTTTTTCTGATTCCGCTGTATTATAGAGCACTGCAGACCAACTGAATAAATGATGCAGCTATAATTGTGTGTGTGTGTGTGTGTGTGTGTGTGTGTGTGTGTGTGTGTGTGTGTGTGTGTGTATGGATATCAAAGTTGTGGTGTGTATGTGTGCACTGAAATTGTATGTTTGTGTGAACAGTTTGAAAGAAAGAAATGATATTATACTGGAAATCACAAATCCCATCCCATGTATATGAGTCAAAGAAGGTTACTGAGCTTTTAAGAGTTTTGCACTATGTAAAGAAACTGGCATTTAAACGGTTAAACTTCTGAAAATGAATGAATGTTTGTTAATTATGATCAGAACTGCATAAAAAAAATATGAATGCATCAGAATGAATGTTGTTGTTAATCATTGACATATCAAAGACTGTAATAATCAAATTTTAAAAATCTGCTTAGCATTTAGTACATGGAAAATAATTACTATTTTTCTTTTTTTTTTCCATAAAAAAAACACGTGTAGCATTATGTAAACAAACCAGCATTTAAAGGGTTACAGTTCTGAAAATGAATGAATGTTTGGTAATTATGAAAAAAATATAATTAAATTAAAAAAAAATCAATGTCAGTGAAACTGGAAAAAAATATTAATATATAATAAATATTATATAATAACATAATATTTTTATGACCGTTTTTGGACACGGACATTTTTGTCCTCTACGGACCTATGAGTAACTTTTTTAATTGACGCACAAGGGTTAAGAAATAAAGATAAAAGGAAAGAAAATAAAACAAGCACAACAAAGCAAATTTCATTTCCAGTTTTTAAATCATACAGAAAATCTGTGGATATAAACAGAAAAGCCATATGTGAAAGAATTATTGATGGCTCAAAGAGAAAATGTGAAAGGGAAATGGAGAGAATATGTCTTTCATCATCCTCCCTTCTTCTTTAGCTCAGCCAGATCTGACAGAACTGTTCGGCCAAAATCTAATCAAAAAGTCGTGAAAAGAGACAGGATGGAGTTGGCAACACTGCGTGATCTGTACTTTGCATTTAAATTTGCCTTTTCAGCTGATCCATGGCTATCTTCCCCTACTAGCTAATAATTTCTTTGTGTGTTTAATGTTGTAAAAGCCATACGTAATAAATCAAATTGTAGGGGTTTTAAACATCTTTGTGTAAAGACGGATGGCTTTCTCAGTATCAGGCTTCAAGCTGTCTACTTCTATACATGATGGTCAACTGTGTATATGACCAGCATGTACATATACAATTGACATAATTACTACAATAAGTGTTCTTTTTTATTTTACAATATTGTACAATATTTTATTTTACAATTATAATATAATAGTAATATATACATATGTTCAATCTAGAGTGTCCAAACTTTTGACTGGTAGTATATTTCAAACATTTCTCTAACCAAATACTTTATCACTTGCCATAACACTGCATTAGGAGATCTAACGTTGTCTCCTTTGAAAATCATAGTATTAGTTTATCCAGTTATCGTACCATGAATTTTCAAAATGTTAATGCTGACTAAATTCAGCTACCGCAGCAGGCTCAGCCAAGAACAACTGTTAGTACAGCTAGGGAAACACTTTCAACCACGTTAGCAGTGCTTAGCCACGGACATACCAGTTGGTAGATGATGGGGGGTTTGGAAAAAAATATCACTGAATCAGTAACTCCAGTGGAGGACTCAAACAGGCAGAGAGATAAGGGGAGAAATAAGGGAACCCAAACCCACTCCCAATATGCACGCTATCTGAGTCTAGCTAAGTTAGTTCAGGAAAAAAACACCCATTGAACCACAGTAAAAGACACCTATGCAGCTTGGACAGACAGGATACTTGTAGCTCAATCCATAGTCATGAGTTATTAAGTAAATTGCTTCATAAAGTCCAACATGTGTGCAAGACGAAAAGAAAAAAAGAGATGCGGGTTGTATGACAGTGGCACTTACTGCAAACCCTGCATCATAGGGTCATTTTGGGACTCTGTTGTAAGGTCTCCTTGTTGATTCTCACCTACCTGGCTGTGTAAGGGTAAAAAACTCCACCTCTGAATTTCTTTCTAGACATAAAATGTATAATTGTTCATTTATTTCACTGTTAAATATTATGCTGATGAAAATCACATAAACTCCCACACATACACTCCACTTTATTACGAACACCTGTCCATTCATGCAGTTATCTAATAAGCCAATTAAGTGGCAGCAGCACAATGCAAATCATGCAGATACAGGTCAAGCGCTTCGGGTAATGTTCACTTCAAACATCAGCATGAAGAAAAAATGGTATCTCTGTGACTTTGATCGTAGCATGGATTTTGGTACCAGATGGGACGGTTTGAGTATTTCAGAAACTGCTGATCTCCTGGGAGTTTCACACACAACAGTCTCTAGAGTTTACACAGAATGGTGTGAAAAACAAAAGCACTGAGTGAGTAACAGTTCTGTGGGTGGGAACACCTTGTTGAAGAGAAATCAGAGGAAAATGGCCAGATTGGTTTAAGCTGCCAGGAAGGATATAGTAACTCATATAATCACTCTTTACAACCGTGGTGAACAGAAAAGCATCTCAGCATGTACAGAACACTGAACCCTGTGATGGATGGGCTACAACAACAGAAGACCACTTCAGGTTCCACTCCAGTCAACCAAGAATAGGATTTTGAGGATATCATGGGCACAGGCTCACCCAAACTGGACAGTTAAAGATTAGGTGAAAATAATAACTTTTTTCTGTCTTCGACTGTCCATTTTCAGTGAATCTGTACCAACGATATCCTCAGATTCTTGTTCTTGGCTGACAGGAGTGGAACCTGATGTAGTCTTCTGCTGTTGTAGTCCATCCACATCAAAGTTTGATGGATTGTGCATTCTGAGATGCTTTTCTGCTCACCACAGTTGTAAAGAGTGCTTATTTGAGTTACTATAGTCTTTCCTGTCAGCTCAGACCAGTCTGGTCATTCACAGCTGGCACCAAGGTGTTTCAGGAGGCAGACCCTCCACACCCAGGTTGTTTTTTATTTTTATTTTTCACCATTCTATGTAAACTCTAGAGACTTGTTGTGTGTGAAAATCCCAGGAGGAACATTAACTGAATCCCTTGACCTGTATCTGCATGATTTTATGCATTGTGCTGCTCCCACATGATTGGCTGATTGGATAATGAGCCGGTGTGCCCTAACCCTGGGTGTTCCTGTTCGAGTGACTGGTGAGTGTACAATTTTGTTGTTGTTGCTGTTTGACAACTTTCCCATACAACCAAAGTACAGTCAACCTTGACTTAAATTTGTTACGCATTAGTCTAAAACTACCTATGAAGAAATCCATTACAACGAACAGGGTCTGAAAGGAATAAACTGAGCACTGGTACCAAAGTGTGTCACTTTATCAGAGGGTTGTCCACTAATCGCAGGGTTGGTGGTTCGATTCCCGGCCCACATGACTCCACATGACTCCACATGCCGAAGTGTCCTTGGGCAAGACACTGAACCCCAAGTTGCTCCCAATGGCAAGCTAGTGCCTTGCATGGCAGCTCTTCAACCATTGGTCTGTGTGTGTGAATGAAAACCAGTGTAAAGCGCTTTGTAGAACTGCTAAGGTTAAAAAAGTGCTATATACGTGCAGACCATTTACAACAGTATGTATGTGTGAGCCGGCTTATTTTACTGCTGTTCCCAGAAAAGCTTTAAAAATAAATAAATAAATAAACAAACAAAACATTAGCAGAACTGAAAAGATGGCTTTGTCGTCTAGACATTTTTTATAGCTCCCTGAAAGTTAAAAGGAATCAACTTCAGGCTCGAAAATGACGTTTTAGCCACAAAGAGTGGAAATACCAGATGTTTTTCTCGTCTTCAGAAAAGCTGTTGTTGTTGTTTTGGTTCTTTTCTCCTAACAGCAGCAGTGTGCTTTGGCCTGCTGCAAGTCAGCACAATAACACCATAACAAGGGGTTTTAATGTGTGTATAATCTAAAAACCGTGGCACCTTAAGATTGTGCACTCATACACAACAATCTTCAGCGATTTTTGAACGAGATCCAGTAGTGTTTTTCTACACATTCTTGTCGTTTATGCGGGACAATTTGCCATTTAGCGTGTATCTATCGACAGTTCTGACAGGTTTGTCTTTTAACCTGAGCGTCACCCTAGAGATGAGGGTCATATCCCAAACCGCACATTGCCGTCCTAAATAGTATGCTAGTACATGACCTCTGCTACGCTAACCTGAAGGGAGGCATGGTGAAATGTGCTACGTCCCAAACGCATATTATGAGTCAAGAATAAGGTATGCTTAAACTGTGAAGTAATAGGCGGTGTGAAAATATTAACCAGCCATGACACGGTTTCGGACGTAGTCCATCAGTATTAATCGTAGAACACACTATGTAGTGCGGTAGTATGTGTTTTGGGACGGAGTCTACAGATACATCCAGCACGTAAGCAATCAATGAGCGGCGGAGCTTTCTGTTATGTAGTAGGGTAATATTCTGATAACTTACCGTTAGGAGAGAAAAAAAAGTCCAGCTGTATGTGCGTGAAATCTGCCTCCTCGTGCGCGCGCGCTGGCGGTCTAAAAACATTAATGCAGTTTGTGAAGGAAAAAAGTGAAAAACAACACAAAACCTAAAAAAGAAGCCTCCAGGAATCGGAATGAGCTCAAAAGCTGAACGCCAGCAAGTTTTACAAAATACTACTTCTGCACCGGGGATGGGGGGATGAGCAATCGGAATGAGCTCAAAAGCTGAACGCCAGCAAGTTTTACAAAATACTACTTCTGCACCGGGGGGGCTGGAACCTGAATTCATGTACTCTTACACTTTTACCCCGTTCTGACTGTCCTTTTGCCTGTAATTGAAATAGGGTGTGAAAATTTCAACATAGAACCTGAAATATCACAATATACAACCAGCTTCAAAATTATTGACACCCTTGATGAATTAATAAAAACTTAATAGCACATTCAAGAAGTGATATATACTTTTTACACAGTATGGCAACCCAACCTCCACTGGAAAGAATATCAGCACATGTCCAATAAGTCTGGAGACACTTGTAAAGGGATATTGAACCACTTCTCCTTGCAGAACATTTTAAACTCCTTCATATTCTTAGGTTTGTGCATGTGGATACAAGAGGCTTTCAGTAGCCTACACACTAAGGAAAAATGGTATTAACTGAACTGCAACTTTTCTTGTTGCTGGAGTGGTAACCTCAAGGATACACACTTTCTACAAAATGGGAATGTACAATGGATTGAAAAGTCTACACACCCCTGTTAATATGTGCAGGTTTTTGTGATGAATTTTTATTTATTTTTTTATTTTATTTTATTTATTTATTTATTTATTTTACCAAGATAAATCATGGGTATCAGATCTTTTTTCATCTTTAATGTGATATAGCAACCATCAAAATTCAAGTGAAAAACAAATATAAAGAAATAGGGGGAAAATAGAAAATGTACAATAACCTAGCAGCAATGTGCACAACCTTTTATTATGGGGCATGTGCTCAGAATTGTCTAATTACCCAATCACATTCAGGCTCAACTTCAAGAGTAATCCTACACCCGTAATGAATGAAGTGATTCTGATTAACCCCAAATAAAGATCAGTTGTTTCTGTAGGATTTTCTTGACAGCTTCTTGCTGAAGCCATGGTCTGCAAAGACCTCATAAAGCATGTATGGGATCTCATTGTTGGATATTAATGATCAGAAGAGAGGTACAAATGAATTTCCAAAACATTAGATGTACCATGGAATACCGTGAAGGCCATCATCAACAAGTGGAGAAAGTGGAGCAGCGCAGTTACATTACCAAGAATAGGACACCTGTACAAAATTGGCAAAAGAAAGGGATGAAAATTTATGAGGGAGGCAACCAAGAGACCTATGGCAACATTAAAGGAGCTCCAGGAATATCTATCAAATACTGGTCATTCCCTGCAGGTGACAAAAGTCTCTCATATTCTTCACATGACTGGGCACTGGGGTATGGTGGTCAGATAGAAGCCCTTTCTTACAAAAAAAACCCCAAAACAAATAAAATAAAAACATACAAGCCCACATAAATCATCCCAAACCATGTGGTAAGATGTGTTAGGGTCTGATGAGCCCAAAGCAGAACTCTTTGGGGCTTAATTCTAAAAGATATGATTCAGAGGAAAAATAAATAAAGTCTGCTTATCACCCAATGAACACAAAGTGAAGCATGGTGATGGCAGTATCATGTTATGGGGCTACTTCTCTTCAGCTGGGACTGGGGCTCTGGTCAAGATAGAGGGAATCATGGATAGCTCCAAATACCAGCCTATTTTCACAAAAAAAAAAAACTGCAGGCATCTTTTAGACAGCTGAAGATGAAGAAACTTTTCACCTTCCAGCACGATAACGACCCAAAGCACAAATCCCTTGCAACTTTGCAAGAAGAATAAAATCTGCAAATCAACAAGCAAAATGTTTTAACAAAGTCTTAGTTAAAGGATGTGCACATTTGTGCAACCAGGTTATTGCACATATATTTTTTATTTTACTTTTTATTTTTTCATACAGCATTTTTGTTTGTTTTTCACTTGAATTTTTTGGTTGCTATGTGACACGGAAAAAGATTTTTAAAAAAAGATCTCAGGAAAACAAGTCTAGAACCACAACTTCCACTTCATAATGTAAATTTGTAAACAGCGCAATATAGCAATAAAACTGAGACTGCTGTGTAAATATCACATTGATAATGGTATAACCTACAGTATATTCCTACAATAAATAACTTGTCTGTGACTAACAATGCATCAATAAAAATAACAAAAACACCTTACATGACACACTCCAATCTTAAAAGCAAAACATAGTTCTCATTTTTGGAATCAGTCTAGTGCACACTATAACACAAACCATTTTTAATGCAAAACAAATAATGTATATTGCCAGCAGAAATGAACTGACAGTGACTAAATATGATATATAGGCTATCATGAGGTGGCTGCAATAGAGGTACCATAACAAATCATGATGCTACTCCAGCTATTTTAGTATATAAGTGTACTTTATAAATTTGGATGTTGGTGTTGTAGCTGCTTAAATTGCACAGTTTTATCAAAACTGGAGTTATCTCTACTTTTGATATTTACACTTTCTTCCTCTGAAACCACTGTACTATATATTAGGTTAAATTATACACCACTTCTAGTGGCAAACTATTCTGGCTGCACTATTTAGCAAAGTAGTATGTGGTTTAAGTCGTACCCTTGGTCTGTAATGAGCTATTCAAAAAACCAATTAAAAAAATTACATTTTTGTCATTCCCTTAAACAATTACTCTGGCCAATTCATTCCCAATAATTTTTCATTGCTACCTGCCACATCATTTTCTGAAGGTGTCTGACTATCAGTTGTAAAATTAGCATCTTTGACTGGGGAACAATATGATGAAGTTACAGGACAGGACACACTCTCCTAGTGTTGAGCTTAGTTGAGGGTGTAGCTCTCAGCGCTGTCACTGAGGGGTGTTTTCTATGGAAGCCGAGTTATTTTAGCTCCAGACTTGTTTACATTTCTGTGGTCTAGTCTCGAACTTTCCCTCTTTCTCTAATTTTTTTTCATTTTCAGAGCACAGCAGCAAGAGAGCAGCAGCACAGGCCTTGCTGCATCAGACATTCCTCTGGTCTGCCAGAAACAGAAAGATACAATATAAAAGAAGCACACAGGGGAAAGGAAAGTGTGTGAGAAAGCGAGAGAGAGAGAGAGAGAGAGAGAGAGAGATGTCAGCAGAAACTCAGTGTATGCCCCCAACCACCCAGCAGTACGTATACACACTAATACATACATACACACACACATCTGAGTCTCTCAGCTTCACTCTACAGTGCCTCAGAATGGAGCATGCTCTGTTAAACTTTCAATAATGTAAATTATTTAACAGTGTTGTATTGCTGAATGTGAAATTTTCCAGTCATTCAGGTTATGTTGAACAAATAAAAGAAGTAGTAGATATGTGTTTTTAATTTTGAAGACATTTTACCGCTCACCAGGGAATTCATCAGCTCTGTACTGGAGATGAATGCATTTGCAGTTGAGGTTCATCAGTTATGACAACCTAATGTATATCCAGCATGTCTGAAAGATATTATTATGGACAAGAATTTCAACCATTATGCCTGTACTGAGAAAAGAATAGAAAACCTGGTGACATGAATGTAATCATTCATATCTGAGAGCAGATTTTGAACTGTTGATGAACAAATTGAGTATGATGATATAACACAAATTTAAAGCTATCAAATAAATATATAAAGTAAATATATTAGGATGAGACATATGAACAGATATATTATCAAAGCTCTTCATAGAGTGCCCTCCACTAATATTGGCACCCTTGGTAAATATTAGCAAAAAAGGCTGTGAGAAATTGTCTTTATGTTTTAATCTTTTGTTTAAAAAAAATCACAAAAATCCTCCGCTCTCATGGATATCAAACAATTCCAAACACAACACAGGTTTATCAAAAGAAATCTTTGCTAAAGGTGTGCAACAATTATTGATATATATGAATTCATATGAGAAAAATATATTTGAAGTATACTCCCACTGATATTTTACATTTTAGTATACCTGGTTGACTAGGAACAGGAAATTGTTCAACCATGACTTCCTGTTTCACAGGAGTATAAATATGAGGTAACACATAGGCCAAATTTCCTTAGTCTTTCATTACAATGGGTAAGACCAAGGAATATAGCTGTGATGTGTGGCAAAAGGTTGTTGAGCTTCACAAAATGAGAAGTGTCACGTCCTGAGACTTAAGGAAGTTGCTTTTGGCACCTGGCTCGTTCACGCGCGCAGCAGGCTGCAGCTCTGTCTAAAGGGGAGATCATGACATAACCCCCCCAGGGTGCTTCTCCCAGAGCGCCAGAAAACACTCCTCTCCATTGCCGGTCCTAGCCCCCTGGGCAAAATGTCCCCAGCTGAACCAGGAGACTTAGCCGTCTCTTCGACCTGGGACAGTAACGTGTCTTGGGAGGCTGTCTCTTCGATCTGAGACAGGAACTTCGTGTGAGCAGAGCTTGGGTTGGCCGTCTCTTCATCCTGGGACATGAACATGCCTTGGGAGATCACCTCGTTGACCTCTAGCAGGAACTTGACCTTATGCTGGAATTCTGGAGCTGAGACCCCTGCATGAGTCTCAGGCTGAAACTCCAGGGCTGAGGTCGCCACGTTGACCTCTGGCTGGAGCTCTGAGGTCGCCACATTAACCTCTGGCTGGAGGTCAGCATGTGAGACCTCCCCGTGGGTCTCAAGCTGGAGCTCTGAGGTCGCCCCGTTAACCTCTGGCTGAAGCTCAGCATGCGAGACCTCCTCGTAGGTCTCAAGCTGGAGCTCTGAGGTTGACATGTTGACCTCTGGCTGGAGCTCAGTATGCGAGACCTCCTCGTGGGTCTCAAGCTGGAGCTCTGGAGCTGAGACTTCCTCATGGGTCTCAGGCTGAAACTCTGGGGCTGAGGTCGCCACACTGACCTCTGGCTGGAGCTCAGCATGTGAGACCACCTTGTGGGTCTCAAGCTGGAGCTCTGAGGTCCCCACGTTGACCTCTGGCTGGAGCTCGGCAGGTGAGACCACCTCATGGGCCTGAGGTTCAAGCTCTGGTTGCTACGTTGAGTAGCTGTAGTTCCGGAAGTGCTTTCTTGTGTAGTTGCTTGTGTTTATGCCAGCTGCTCTTGAAGCATTCCTTGGAGCAGAAAAATGCTTCCTGGAGACCTAGCTTCTGGCATGTGGGACATTGTAGCTGAGTCTCTTTCCAGCAGCCCTCAGTCATGCATCTTGGTGGAACCTCCACCACGTTGGCCGGAACCTGAAGCAGAGCTGTGGATTCTACCCGGTCCACCCACTCATAATAGAGGTGGAAAGGTAGGTCAGCCTTGTTCATGACATTGATTCCCCTCTCCAGTAAATCCAGGCTGTTTTGTTGCCCTGGTTGCACGAACTCCTCCAGAAAATGTTCAGCAAACTGAGTGACGTCGTTGAGGGCACTGAACCCTGTACGGACCAGCTGCTCCACCCTGTCACGGGCTGGGCCATAAAAGTGGGACACTAAGAACCCAAGCTACTGTTTCTTGGCAGGTTTTGGATGCGCCAGGCAACCGAAGTACACCTGGCTGAGGAAAAGGAACAACAATGGGTAGCTCTCCAGCCCATAAATCTCCAACGGCAGTTCAGCAGCAGTCCTCTGGGGAAACTGGACTGATTTGTATGGTGGCCAGACATCTCCATGTACTCTTTTCAGTTCAATTCAATTCAATTTTATTTGTATAGCACTTTTTACAATAGACATTGTGTCAAAGCAGCTTTACAGAAATATCAACACGGTATACAGATATTAAAGTTGCGAATTTATCCCAACTGAGCAAGCCACTGTGGCGACGGTGGCAAGGAAAAACTCCCTAAGATGTTTTAAGAGGAAGAAACCTTGAGAGGAACCAGACTCAGAGGGGAACCCATCCTCAGCTGGGTAACAACAGATATTGTGAAAAAGTTCATTATTGACTTATATGAAGTCTGCATGGCCTTAGAAGCAGCCGTAGTCCCAGCAGTCTGGAATTGGAGTAGATTAGAGCTCCATCCAGAGGCAGGACATCCAAAACGGATCAGGCAGGTCCGGAGATCAGAAAGGATCAGGATCACTAGAATCTCCATAAAATCGTATGTGGCTCGGCAGAAGGAGAGAGGGAGCGAAAAGATTATTAGGACTGGCAATTAGCATAATAGAAAGTCTAGTCAGGGTAGGCTTGAGTAAACAAATACGTTTTAAGCTACACTTAAACACTGAGACTGTGTCTGAGTGACACTAATTGGAAGACTGTTCCATAACAGTGGGGCTCTATAAGCAAAAGCTCTTCCCCCTGCTGTAGCCTTCACTATTCTAGGTACCATCAAATAGCCTGCATCTTTTGATCTAAGTAGGCGTGGCGGATCATAGAAAACCAAAAGGTCGCTTATATACCGTGGTGGGAGACCGTTTAGTGCTTTATAAGTTAATAAAAGTATTTTATAATCAATGTGAGATTTCACTCTTGCTGCTTCCATGTTTGGATGGAGTATTATGTCACGTCCCGAGACGTAAGGAAGTTGAATACGTAAGCAGGTGCAGGTAAAGACGTTTATTTAAAGGAGGCAGGCAGACAAATCCAAAACGTAAAACAGATGCGTAGTCAAAAACAGACAGTGGGTCGGGCGATTGGCAAACAGGCATATACAGGGTTAAGTAGGAATCGAAGTTGTAGTCACAGAAAACGGGGTCAAAACACGAAACATGAAGCTATGACTGTGAACTGGAAGCAGAAAACACCAGCGTGGTCTAAGTGAACTAATTTATCGTTAAACTAAATTAAACTATTGGGGTACGTAACATTAACTAACTACTATCTAACCATAATTCTCCGCGCTGTATACTGGCAAGCGCGCAGTATATATAGCAAACATAATCCGCATTAAGTGCTGACAGCTGGAAACAATGAAGACACACCCTCGAACAACAACCAATGACAGAACAGGGAGGAGACAGAACAGAAACAAAACAAACGCACCTGTCCACAGTAAACAATGTCTTAGTTGTCAACATTCGAAGAATGTGTGATCACTGAGCACTCGCGCACCTGGCTCGTGCACTCACGTGCCCTCCGGCACTCAAAAGCTGCAGCTCTGTCTAAAGGGGAGATCGTGACAGGAAGTGACAATAAGAATATAGCAAAAGCATTGAAAATGCCCATTTCCACCATCAGGGCAATAATTAAGAAGTTCCAGTCAACTGGAAATATTATGAATCAACCTGGAACTGGCCGTGTTTCTATATTGCCTCAACGCACTGTGAAGAGGATAGTTTGAGTGGACAAGAAATCTCCAAGGATCACAGCTGGACAATTGCAGAAGTTAGTTCTGTCTTGGGTTCAGAGTCTCCAAATCTACAATCCGAAGTCACCTACATCACCACAAGTTGTTTGGAAAGGTTTCAAGAAAAAAGCCTCTACTCTCATCCAAAAACATTGAAGTGTCTTCAGTTTGCCAGACACTACAGGAACTTCAAATGGGATCGGGTTCTATGGTCACATGAAACCAAAATAGAGCTTTTTAGCAATAAAAACCAGAGGTGGTTTTGGCACACACAGAGAGGTATCCATATGGAATCCATAAGTACCTCATGCCCACGGTTAAATATGGTGGAGGCTCTTTAATGTTTTGGGGCTGTTTTTTCTGACAGAGGACCTAGACATTTTGCTATTATACATGGCATCATGGACTCTATCAAATATCAACAGATATTAAATGAAAACCTGACTGCCTCTGCCAGAAAGCTTAAAATGGACCGTGGTTGGATCTTCCATCAGGACAATGATCAACAACATTGAATCAGCACAATGATGAATCAATAATGAATCAATAATGAATCAACATAAAAATGGTTTACTGACAAGAAAATCAAGGTCCTGCCATGGCCATCCCAGTCACCTGACTTGAAACCCATCGAAAACCTGTGTTGTGAAATGAAGAGGAGAAGCCACCAGAATGGACCTCAAAATTAGAAAGATCTAGAAATATTCTGTATGGTGGAATGGTCTCAGATCCATTGCTATGTATTATCCAACCTCATCAGGTATTGTAGGAGAAGACTCAGAGTTATCTTGGCAAAGGGAGGTAGCACAAAGTATTGACTAAAAGGGTGCCAATAATTGTTGCACACCTATATTTAACAAAGATATTTTTTATAAACCTGTGTTTTGTTTGCAATCGTTTGATATCCATGAGAGCAGAGTATTTTTGTGAATTTTTTAAACAAAAGTTCAAATGGTTAAACAATAAAGACAGTTTTTCACAGCCTACTTCGCACATATTTGCCAATAGTCCTGGAGGGCACTGAATGTAGTACTGTCAATTTGGTACTACTGTGCCTTATTTCTCTCCTAATATACTTGTCACAAATATTTATTTTATATATTACAGTTAAATGAAATTGAAATTTAGATTTATTTACTTAGTTCTTTTCTATTTAAAAAAATAAATAAGTAATAATCAAATGTTACAGATACTTTTTGTGAGTCATTAAAGTAATTACGAGCTCAGCACGTAGTATAGGGTACCCACTTTGATCCAAAGATCAGTTTACTGTCTGTGTGGAGTTCTCCCTATGTCTGTGAAGGTTTCCTTTGGATTTACTGGTTTCCTCCCACTTCCCAAAGACATGCTGTTAGGTGGATTCGCTACAGTAAATTGTCCGTAGGTGTGAATGAGTGTCTGAATGTGTGTGCATGGACACATGGACAGTGTTCCCATCTCACACACAGTGTTATTTAAGATGAATGAATAAGGAACATATTAAATAATAGACCAGTTTTCAGATTTTATATATATATATATATATATATATATATATATATATATATATATATATATATATATGAGTTTGCATGTTCTCCCCGTGCTGCGGGGGATATCCTCAGGGTACTCCGGTTTCCTCCCCCAGTCCAAAGACATGCATGGTAGGCTGATTGGCATGTCTAAAGTGTCCGTAGTGTATGAATGGGTGTGTGACTGTGTAGGTGATTGTGCCCTGCGATGGATTGGCACCCTGTCCAGGGTGTACCCAACCTTGTGCCCGATGCTTCCTGGGATAGGCTCCACGTTCCTCTGTGACCCTGAAGCAAGGATAAGCGGTATAGAAGATGGATGGATATATATATATATATATATATATATATATATATATATATATATATATATATATATATATATATATGTATATGTATATGTATATGTATATGTATATATATATACCCAGGGGCCATGCTGTTTTAAAAGCAAAGTGTAGTCACAGCAAATACTGACTTGATTTCATTCGTTATATTCTACTGCTTATAGTGATTTATATGATAAATAGAAATATTTCATTTCATTACCAAGCAGTATGACATGGGCTTTTATTTATTTATTTAATTGAGATTCTGGTCCATGTTGACATGACTGCGTCATGCAATTCCTGCAGATTTTTCAGGTGCACTTTCATGCTGTGAATCTCCCATTCTACCACATCCAAAAGGTGTTCTCTTGGATTCAGATCCGGTGACTGGGAAGGCCACTGAAGAACATTGGACTCATTGTCATGTTCAGGAAACCAGTTTGAGATGACTTTTGTTTTGTGACATGGTATTATGTAAATATCAGAAAAGGACTAGAGACGACGATTCTCATCAGCCACTGCACCTCACCTGATTCACTTTTGGGGTTAATTATCACTTGTACACAAGCCATGTTTTGCACTGCACCCATTGTCTTTTGTTTATCTTACTTTGTCATTGTTCAGTTTCATTCCTCCTGTCCGCCAGAGGTGGTGCTTAAGCACGAATGGATTATCGCAGCACCAGCTAGATAGGTCGAGAGAACATACCAACAAAGTCACGTGGTGACGTAGTCTGAGCTTCGAGGATAATAACCACATTAGCTCAGCATTCAGCCTCTTTTTCTTTCTCTTCCTTGCTTGACTGTGATAAGTCGTTAATTTTTCGCGCTGTTGTATGCAGCTTACAGAGCAGCAAAGTATCGTCCTCGCAAACTGTGACAGCACGCTCCTAGGTTTTTCGGGACTCGGAGTGGATATTCTGTCAGAGTTGTGTGACTTTTTGCCTTATTTATTTATGTTTAGATGTGTGCTACTTGATGCTATCCGGTGGTTAGTGATACTGCGCTAAAGCTCGCAGTTCCTAGCTATCTTAGGTTGCTATTTTTAGATGGAATTTCATGACACTCTGTGCTACTCTGTACTATCCGGTGGCTAGTGATACCACGTTAAAGCTAGCAGTCTCCTTCAGTCACTTCAGTTGGTAGGGTCTGTCACTCCTGTGGCTATAACACAGGTGGATCAGGGAAATGCCAAGACCATCGCTTCCACCAACATCATACTCTGCGACCTCAGAGCTCACAGAGGCACCACAGGGCAGGTGACCCCCACGGCCACCAAAGGTTGCACCCATAAATCCTGAGGTGCTTGGGATGGCCGGTAATTGTTTTTCAACGTGACACCTACAGTATTGGAATAATGAATCTGTGGATCCCTTGTTTTTGGCCACCCTGAGCAGGGGTTACGCCCTGCAGTTTTGTCGCCGGCCCTCCAAGTTCTCAAGGATTGTCCTTACATTGATCAGGGGCAAAGCTCATTCAGTGGCTCTCTCCCAGGAAATCTGTTCTTTGTTGGAGAAGGGAGCCATAAAAAAGGTTCACCCCCTCATTCAGAGGGACAGTTTTATTCAACTTATTTTCTTGTTCCCAAAAGAGATGGTGGTTTTCGTTCAGTTCTTGATTTAATAGATCTAAACCTGTTTCTGAAGACTCTGCTGTTTTTAACATTGCACACAGCCGAGGTTCTTTAGTCTGTCATGATGGGGGATTGGTTTACGAGCGTCGACTTGAAGGACATTTACTTTCACATTCTGATCACACCTTAACACAGAAAGGTCCTATGATTCAGTTTCAAAAAACAAGCTTGTCAGTTCAAGGTCCTTCCATTCGGTCTGTCTCTGGCCCCTCGTGTCTGAACAAGGTACATGAGTGCGGTTCTGTATCCTCTGTGGTCCTGTGCATCCTGCCTTACCTGGATGACTGACTTATTTGTGCCCCCACAAGGCATCAGGTTGTCTGCAACACCAGTCAACTTTTGGAGCAAGTGCAGAGACTGGGCCTCACGGTGAACATAACGAAAAGTTGCCTGAGTCCAACACAATCAATTACCCTTATTGGAATGGTTCTGAACTCCCGTACAATGTCTGCTACTCTGTCACAAAGTTGGGCAGACAAGATTCTACAGCTCCTTGCTCATTTCCAACTGGGAGAGATGTTGCCATACAGTGTGTTCCTACAGCTTATAGGAATGCAGACTGCTGCCACTTCTGTGATTCTGCTGGGTCTGCTTCACCTCAGGCCTCTCCAGTGGTGGAACAACAGCTTGAATGTGGACCCCACCAGACATCATCATCAGCTGTTTCCCACCATTGAGTCCATGCATTGACACAGTGGAATCGCCAGGAGTTCTTAATGGTGGGTGTACCACTAGGGGTCATTCCTTCTCGCCGAGAGGCGTTCATGACCAATGCATTCCTTGTTGGGTGGGGCGCAAAGTGGAATCACAGGGGTGTGTGCGGCTGTTGGTCTCCAGAGTAATCCATGGACCACATCAACCTCCTGATGTTGCGCCCGGTTTTCTTAGCCCTGCGGTACTTCTTGCTGGCTCTAGCAGGCCATCATGTGCTTGTTTGCATTAACAATACCTGAAGCATCAGGGTGGCACAAGGTCCTTCGATCTCACTCACAGAATTCTCACTTGGTCTCTTCCCCAACTAGCATCCTGAGGGCGGTGCACCTCCCTGGGTCCAACAACCAGGTAACAAACAGGTAGCGTTCTCAAGGGAACTTCTGCATCCAGATGGTGTTAGTTTGGCAAAGCAGAGGTGGATCTTTTTGCATCACAATCGTCTACTCGCTGTCAGTTGTGGTTCACGAGGACTGGGATGACCAGCCCACTGGGACTGGATGCACTTGCCCATGAATGGCTGAACTGTCTACTTCATGCATTCCCTTTTATCCCATTGTTGTGGGTGACTACATAGGATCTCCCAGGGCAACCACAGGGTGTTCCTCGTAGCACCCTGATAGCCAGCCAGACCTTGGTTTCCCATACTTCTGAGACTATTGGTGTGCAGACTGTGACAGCTTCCATTCCGGATGGATCTGTTGTCGCAGATGGACAGCAGGGCCTGGCACCCAGATCCGGCCCGTATGAAGCTCTGGGTTTGGCCTCTGGGTCCAACCCTCTTTTAGCTGATTGTGAACTTGCTGTTGTTCATACTGTCCTTAGTGCTAGAGCTGTATCCACATGTCAGCTCCATGCTGCACATTGGGATATTTTCTGTTCATGGTGCAGGGATCGCTGGTTAGACCCTGCATGCTGCAAGATCCCAGAGGTGTTCAGTTTTTTTGCAACATCTTTTGAATGAAGGCAGGGCTGCTTCCACATTGAAAGTATATGTTTTGGCCAATTCTGCATATCATGTGCATGTTTATGACTCTTCCCTTGGTTCCCATACCTTGGTGCGCAGTTTTTTGAAAGGTGCAAGGTGCTTAAGGCTGGCCTGCAACCCCCATTTTCCTGGGTGGGATTTACCGCTTGTGCTTGACTTTCTATGTTTGCCAACATTCGAGCCCTTGCAGTCTTCTGACCTTAAGTTGTTGTCTTTGAAGACTGCCTTTCTACTAGCCATTGCTTCCACTAAGCATGTCAGTGAGTTACATGCATTGTTGCTTGGTGAATTATGCATGCACTGGTTGCCAGAGGACTCTGGCCTGGTGCTGTGGCCAAATCCGTCTTTTCTTCCTAATGTCCTCAGTTTCTAAATCAGTTCATTAATCTGGCTGCATTTCAAGGCTCATCCAAAGCGACCGGGTCGAGGGATTTCCTCTTGTGTCCTGTTCAGGCCCTGAGGTTTTATGTGGACGCTTCTGTCAGTCTGAAGCAAACTGACCAACACTTTGTCTGCTATGGTGGTGCACAGAAAGGTGGTACTGTGTCAAAGCAAAGACTGTAGTTCTGGATTGTGGAAGTGATTAATCTGGCATACCAACGAGCTTGAAGGTATCTCTGCAGGTATCTCCTGCTATTTTACTGTCTCTGGGATGTTTATGGGTTTCCTCACATGAACTGCTTGCTTCAGTTCATGTTGCTTCCACAACATTTCTATTGGATTAAGGTCAGGACTTTGACTTGGCCACTCCAAAACATTAACTTTATTCTTCTTTAACCATTCTTTTGTAGAATTTTTACTTTAGTATTCGATTTTACTTCAGTGTTCAGCTGTATAATTCAGAATTCATTGTTCTATCAATGATGGCAAGTCGTCTTGGGCCAGATGCACACACACACACACACACACATACACACACACACACACACACACACACACACACACACACACACACACACACACACACACACACACACACTTACACTCTTACACTGTCATCCTATTAAGTGATTATTCCCTCAGCTTCTTCGGGCTGGGACTGATGTGGTTCTTAACACACTTAATACATCTATTAGGTATAATCCCTAATTCCAAAATAAACAAAAAGTCAACTGTGCAATTTATTGCTAAGCCACAGATCTAGGTATGTTTTATATGTCTACAGTACAGATAATACTGTAGTATTTAAATGTTCACCGGCTATTTTGAGCCACTCTGAATTGATGCTCTACTAATGGATAGTTCTTGAACTGAGGATATTTTAGTGCAAGCGTTTTAGAAATGATTGAGGTCTAAAATGGATCTTTAGATCATGCAACTTTATGAGGCCTATCATAACTTTCTTTCTTTTAAAATCTGCAGTATATCGCATTTTTACAGCATATGGGCTGTCAACACTTAAACAAGGCTGCCTTCTACTTACACAAAAGAGTACAATGTAGTACTGCATAGAAAAATACAGCAACTCATTTTTCTACATTTCATTTCTTTCGTGGCTGGCGCCTGCATATGAGAGCCCTGTCAGCATGCAATTATTCACACACACACACACACACACACACACACACACACACACACACACACACACACACACACACGGTCCAACATCTGGCCTGCTAAATTGCAAAATTCTGTCACACGTGTCTCAAGCTTCAGGATTCAGCTACTTAGAAATCCTCAAGCTTCTGGCATCCAGTGTATAGAGTGTTCAGGGAGGAGGGGTATTTGTGTGTGTGTGTGTGTGTGTGTGAGTGTGAGTGTGTGTGCGTGTGTGTGCGTGTGTGTGCGTGTGTGTGTGTGTGTGTTATGCAGCAGAGGAGGGATCAGGAGAAAAGGTGCAACGTAGAGTCTAGACAAAGAAGATTGAGGAGAAGTCTGGAAGCCATTGCACTTTCTTAACTCTGTGTGTGTGTGTGTGTGTGTGTGTGTGTGTGTGTGTGTGTGTGTGTGTGTGTGTGTGTGTGTGTGTGTGTGTGTGTGTTCTTGAAGAGGCCTCCAGTGAGGGATCACATTTCACTGCCTAATTACACGTGAAAAATGGTCACATTATATTTTCACTCCCAGCACCAACACAGGGTGGGGAGAGTTTCTCCAAATAAGCCATCTTGTGGATGTTGAATTTTTGTTTTGTTTTCTTAGAGCTGAGCTTGTGATTTTATCAGTTTATCAGTGCAAAATCCCTAATAATACCGAACTACCATGAACAGATTATTACAGAAACATTGCAGTATTCAATACAATTCTATTGTAAACATGCTACTGTTATTGATCAAAGAAATGATAAATACTTGATATATTACATTATTACATAGCATATATATATATATATATATATATATATATATATATATATATATATATATATATATATATATATATATATATATATATAAAATCTCAATATACTCAGGAGAAATAATAATAATAATAATAACAACAATAATAATAAATGTAAACACAGGGGTTAGCCAGCAGGTGACGCCACACTGCCACAAAATAAGTTCAGTTTATCAAACCACTCACTTCATGGGGTGGTGGGTATTAAAGAGAAAATTAATTGATATTCATCCGAATATTTTATAGCATTATTAGCTATTGGTTTATTATCAATTAATTATTTATATAATAATATTATTAGTATTTCAAAGAAATAATGCAGCTTCTAAATCAGGTCGTTGTAATGTGTTTGAAACAAATTATTTAGGATAAAATATTAATCACTCCAAAGAGGCTTTCTTTCTTAATATCTGTAATTTAATTATTTATTACAAAATTAATTCACAGAAAGGCTGATACATATGTATTTGTGATTAAAACAGAAGCATAATGCATGTACAGGGAAGAAAAAGCTATAATTCTGCAATGAGTCTCAGATCCACCTGCATCTCAGTATGGAAAAATGATTGTGCAGACTGAAAAGAAAAACAAGGCCCATGTGAAATGAGAAGCTTTTCCGCTAGTCTGAAATCAAGGACTTCAGTGGGTTATGTAGAATCATTTCTTTTTTTTATTTTCTATCCCAAAGGATGTGATTATATCAGATGGAGCAGAATGAGCTGTGCGGTTTGGTCTTGTGCTCTTGACCTCAGCTCAGTGCTTGGATTGGATTGTGGGTCTCTCTGGATAAAAGCATCTGACAAATGAATAAATCATCACTGTGCTTGATGTGAGTCCTGGTCTGTTGTGCTGAGTTCCACAGTGTAACTGATCCAGAATCAGTCGCCCCATGGCAGTATTAGTACTAATATGAAAGGCGAAATCTGAGCCATGCAAGATATCTGATACATACGAGTTTTGGCTTGTGATTGTTTTGTAAGTGCATTAGGAGGCAGTGTGTGTGGGGGAGAAGGATTTTATGTGTTTTATTTTTATTATGCTGTGCTTGTTACTCTGTTGCACAATGCCAGATGAGCCTATTTTGGGGCACTTTTCTCTGTGTGTGTGTGTGTGTGTGTGTGTGTGTAGTGTTTGTGCATTGTATTGGTGTTTATTAAGACTTTTTCCATGCTGAATTTTGTTATGTATCTATGTGCAATGTATGTTTGTAGCAAGCTTGTCTGTCTACAGCATGTGGGTGTGTTGTGTGTATTGTGCAGTGTTGATTCTGCAGTGTGAGTGGGGATGTCTGCAAATGTTCGGAGAGTATGCATGTGCAATGTTTATGTGTGTGCATCTACATAGAGTGTGTGGGTGTGTTTGTATGTCTGGAGAGAGAGAGAGAGAGAGAGAGAAAGAGAGAAGAGAGAGAGAGAGAGAGAGAGAGAGAGAGAGAGAGAGAGAGAGAGAGAGAGAGAACTAAGGGACTTTTTTTATCTTCCCTCACACATATTGGACAGCAGAAGGCCATGAGTTGCTAAGCAACAGTCAATGTGATGGAAAAACAAAACCATAATATGAAAAGTGCTGTGTTCTTCAGACGTGAAAAGAACACTTACCCTTAGGCCATTTCAAATTGAAGTTAATAATTATTAATGCCATTTCAGAAACTCTATCTATTTAACATATTCATCCTGAAGAAGACAGTATGCCAGAATTTTATTTAAAGACTTTTTTAAAATGTGAATGCCAATTTAAAAATGGCATATTATAAAATTCCAGCACAGTTTGGTGATTTTCCTGCTCAATAGTACCTTCTACACTTAGTAGGTTTACTCATGTATCTTTAAGCAGCACCGTTAAAAGTCTTGTTGCCTCTGACATTAAATCAACTGTCATAAAACACATAAACCTATACTTCAAGTCCATCCATTCATCCATCCATCTTCAACCGCTTACTCCTTTTCAGGGTCACAGGGGAACCTGGAACCTATCCCAGGAAGCATGGGGCACAAGGCAGGGTACACCCTGGACAGGGTGTCAGTCCATCGCAGGGCATACTTCAAGTCTCTTCAATCAAAATCTCTTTTTTTTAAGCAGTTCTGCTGTATTGCAACATGTTCTACATTGCACAGGGCTTTTAATGTTTTGTTGTAAAATGCTATAAAGATGCTTTCGTCTGTTGGCTCACTGATAGTGTCACTGTGCTTGTACTTCTACATGAAGGAGCATGTTACACAGCATTTTAGAGAGTTTATATAACTGTACTTATTTGTGTTATCTGTGTATGCACAGTATTAAAATCAAGGGCCTACATGTTAGAAGGGGATTAAGTATTACAAAAGAATATTGTTTCAGAGATAGAGGTAGAATTCTCTGACTGTATGAGGAAAGATCTATATGAACAAATGGGCAGCGGTTTGGTGAAGATTGGACCAAATTTGGAGGAGGAGTAGCAAAAATTGCAGTTAGATGGAAGCATTTTTGGCATGTTATTGAAACTTTTGACCAGTAAGTGGTGCTGTCATGAAATTTGTTGAAATCTTCAGGCCATGGCGGCTTCGCTGTCGGATTCGTTGGCCCATTACGGAAAAATCGTTTGGAGTACTCAAAATTCTTTTTATAATTCTTTTGTGAGGCTTACTCTGAAGATGATCTATGCCAAATTTGGTGATGATTGGAAAAAAATCCTAGATGGTCATCAGGAAGTACACTTGAATTTCAGATGTTGGTGTGCGTTCACTTCAGCATACTCCAGGGAATTACAGGAAAAGTGAACTTTGAATTACCACAAATTCTTCAAATGATATAGGGAAAAAATTTAAGTTGTTACAGTTCTTGGGTACATTCAGGGCATGGTCCTGAAGATACTTATCATGTTTCATGATGATACCTAGATGCATTGCTGAGATACATCCTCACATCCATTTTTTTTTTGTTTGTTTGTTTGTTTTGCATTTGCCAGCATATTACAGGAGAACAGGCTTGAATATCAAAATAACTTAACTTGGTAACTTTTGTTCAGAAAGGTCTCAAGATGATGTGAGCCAAATTTGGTGAAGATTGGACAAAATTTGGAGGAGGAGTAGCAAAAATGGCAGTTAGATGTAAGCATTTTAGCAAATTATTGTAACTTTTGACCAATAGGTGGCGCTGTCACAAACTTTGTTGCATAGCCTCAGGTCATGGTCCTGAGATTGCCTACCAAGGTTTATGTAAGTGCAGAAGGTAGATATTGTAGCTATGATAAATGGCCCCTAAGTGTAAACATGTGTGTGCATGGTGCTGACCTTTCTGTTACTGACCTTGTTTTGCCTAGTGATTACCAATATTGTCCTGCCTCTGATGTCCCGTTTGTTGATCGCCTGAACTTTTGCCTGTTTGCTGATTCTGAGTTTTGCCTATGCTTTGGATTTGTCTGGCCGGATCGCTAATAAACACATGTACCTGAATTTGCATCTGTCTGCCCGTTCCTCACATGACACATGTAGTGAATCTCAGTTAGATCCATAATACAAACTATTGAAATTCATTAACCAGAGGAGAGGACTAGTGATAAAAAGCCACATAAATATTTGCTTTATTTTCAATGTTAGTCACCACAGACACAATTCTTGAGATTTAACCAGTGTTTAATCGCTCCCCAGGTGCTGTACATGTAGGTGTTTTACTGCTGGATAATTGCAGTATAGTCATTAATTACACTGACTTTATTATAACATAATGCCAAAGATATTAAAGAAATTTTGGTGACTCATAGACAAATTCTATTTAAATGCTTATAAAATTACAACAGCAAGGAGTCCGAGCATTGTAATACTCAACCAGGAGTCATGGTAATTAGGAAGTTTAATTTTAATTTATTACAGGAATACAGGATAATAATAATAATGTATTTGTATAGAAAGTGCTTCAAAGAACATGCTTCAAAGACACAAGCAGGGACACAATATGAGCAGCAATAATAAGAAAATATAAATCATTAAGTCAAAACTTTTTAAGAGCGATTGTAAAATATGTCTTTAACTGTTTTTAAGTGGACAGACAGTCCATAATGCATGATGGTGCTAATCAATTTAAAGCTAGTACAAGTCCTTTAAAAGTCTATCCTTAAAGAAACTGGCCACCTATAGGTAATGTCAACAGGATTGGCGTAATTTATTCTCTGTTAATTTATAACTGCAACCTGTCGATTTGCTTATTTGGCAATTCAGTAAACAGTGAGTTACAGTAATCATTTCAAGAAAAAGACAAAACCATTCTTCTTAAACAACTTCTTAGAATCATACAGACTGATACGTCTAACTTATGCATTGTGCTTCAAATGAAAGGGTGCTGCTGTTGTCTATATCTGGTTTAAAGCTTAGATCATAAGAAAGAATTACATCCAAGGTACTTACTACAGATTGAACTTGTGTAGCTGTAACATACAGGACTCAGATGGGTCGTAAAAATCCATGTGCAAGAGGTTTATTAAAGGTTGAAGAGAGGCTTGAAGTCTGTGAATGGTACAAATCATGTGCTGTGTTTAGCTTAGGGGTTTATATAGACATAAAAGTATCAGTCCAGTAATAACGGTTCATTATTCATAATTCATTATGTTATCATAATTCATAACTTTTCCTTATTCATAATTCATTACATTCTCATTTACAGTGACGTGCCCAAATATTAAATGGTGATAGATTAATAGCAAAGAATGATACATCTTTTTTTTTCATATTTTTTACTAATTAACAGTGCAACACCGATATGTATAGCTATAGCACTGTTTATGTACATTACTGTGACATCTATAAAAATATTCTTGTCATTTATTCATTAGTAATTCCAGTGCTGCGAATTCAACAACTTTCACCTCACAGGTATGCTTATGGTAAAAACTTGTTGCTAAGCTAAAATGTCTGCTGCAGGGAAGTTCCCTGGGTTAGCCTGAGCTTTCACATGTAGGCAGTAGGTCACGTTATTCAGCTGTGAGCAATATTTCATGGTATACAAAAGGATAGACACTATTCCCTTCTTATCTGTTCATAAAATCATCATTGTAGACATTTGGCATGCTTACTGCAATAAATAATTCATAATCCATTACCCTGCTAAAAGCAGCACCATCTAAATGACTGAAAACAAAAATGGTGTGAGGAAGGGCAGAGGATGTTGTTACCAGAGGGAGGTAACACAAACCTGCATAATGTGATGTGTCTTAGTGCTTGGGTGCCATGACACTTCATCCACACCGAAGAGCCAAACCAGAGGGCCCCTACTGAGGCGTAAATACAAATGGCTTTTCTATTACAATTTTCAGTAACACTGACATGATTTATTCTTACAAAGCAGTTCATTTGCTGCTACACTCCTCAGTAGTTTACATCCCATCGGTAGAATAGCTTTCCCACACAACACTGTTCTGTTTTCACTGCACTGTTGTGTACAAATAGACTTGTATTCACTGTTCTGTGTATTTTGCTTGTGTATTTTGCTGTAATTGTCTCACACTCCTGCTGTGTATTTGCTATTTATGACTTGACTTGATTTTTACAAAAATGAAGGTGTAATGACTTTTTTTTTTAAAGAGTGCTGCAACGTAGTCTAGAGGGCAAGTGGTGGATTTATGCACTGTGTATAGTTCCATTAAAATCACGAAAAGATTTAATTTAAATTAAATTAGAGACAAGTCAGTGGCCTTTATACTTGATCTAATGTTAATTATTTTGTTACTAAAAGAAGTGAAAGCCTTGTAGTTTGAGACAAACTTCATAGTGCTGGTTTTGTAACCTGGGGAACAGGCGGTGATGCTGGGTTGTGTGCAAATAGTGGTCAAAAGAAATGGTGGCTTGAAGCGAAGCGAAGACAGCGACACAAGTGTTGAGGGGTGATCTCATTCACACTGCATATTGAATGAGTCTGGGTGCTAAAGCGACACAGACGTGCTAAACATTGGGGAGGGCAAGTAGGAGGCCCCCTGTTGTTCCACACATAGAGGTTGAGTGTTAACACACACTCACAAAAGCAAATTCATGCAGTCACATATATACAGAGGTGAAAAACAGGTTAATCCCTTACAAACGCCCTTCCTCGTGTGTAGTAAGAATGTAGTGCTAAAGCATTGCAAAACTTTGTTAAATTACAAAGTATGCCTTCATAAATAGACTGTTAAATTTTTTTATTTATATGAACAATGCATTGTACAGCATATTTTAGGATCGGGTCTGTTTGAGGGGTGGAAATTTTTGCAAAGCTTTACTGTTATTTAGATTTCTGCCATAAACAGGTATCCCTTCCAAGGTGTTAGTTCCACGGTCCACTAATTTGATTGGTCGAGTGACGCGCCAAGGGTGCCTACATTTCCTATAACGGCACTGGGACGTTTCACTGTGTGTATCACTCCACTCGTCTGTGTTCACCACGAAAAATTCCACTTCCTAGTTCGAAACCATTACTACAGTAGTGTTAGCGACATCATCAGTGGACATGGCAAACAATACTTTTCATGAATATAACTTTTGCCTTAAAATAATAACCGTTTTACCGGAAGCTCCTTTAACAGGAACATACAAATCACTGTGAGCTAGCGAGCCAGTTAGCCGACATGCTGTAAAGTGAGTAAGCTTCTTCAGGATCTATTTCCACTATCAGAGCAAGTATAAACATTTGCCCATAATGTGTTCAAAATCCCTTCTGAAAAAAACAAACTATGGATACCATCACAGCAATTCTAATGGTTTCCCCTACAAATACAATTACAAACCATCAGCTAACCATTAAAACTATTACCGTTATTGGTCCTTAATAGCATCCACTAGGCAACAAATTACCAACAGAGACCATTACAGTTTCCATTAAACCCAATACAATTCCCATTATAACCATTAAAACCATTACAAATTCTATGAGGGTTTCTATTGATTTTGTCAGCAAGGATGTCAATTACTCGATATTAATTTCTAGCTTATAAAACTGTCCTATAAAAGCAACATCACAATCGCAACTCGTTCTCGTATGATATTGCTGAATTAGAATGAGCGCATTAATATAGGCTTCACCTTGCTGCAGGGAACTACTTTCCGAGCCAGGCCGTTTTACATGAATTAAATCAACACATTTTTCACTAGTCAAACATTCAGCAGCACTGGAACAAGTGCAAGAAGAATGATCAAAAACTACAGCCAAGGTGGCATTTATGAATCATGATATTTACGTAGGCTATCTACACAATTTCTACACTTAGGTTACAGGGTGAAAAATTGTTTATATTACTGCTAACGAAACCATGGTAATGTTTGCTCAAGCATTAGGTCAGTTCTTACGGCGGGAGGCGGGGTTGCTACACTCTGTGTCTCCGCCCACCTTCTCCTGTAAAGAGCAGGGAGAAGCGCGCGCTGCTTCATTCAGCAGCAGGTCAACGTCTCGGTATTGTTGTTGTAGTTATTATTATTATTATTATTATTATTATTATTATTATTATTATTATTATTATCATTTCACATCACTTTGGTGAGTCAGCGCGGCGATTATCCACAGGATTACTATCAAGATATACCCTCAGAAGGATTAACCCTGTTGAGAAACTGCGTTTTTGGCAGTTTGGACAGTGATTGGATTTCTCGTTCTTGCCTCCGCGGAAACATTCAACAGGTTAGTTGGCTTCGGGTTATGATCCTCTGTTCGGGGAACTCTCTGCGTCTCTGCATTAGGGACGATTACAGCTTGTCTGATCCCAGCAACCTTTGAAAAATATCCGAGTTGCGATTTATTGAATTAGCTTAGTTTATTAAATAGGTTAGGAAAAGGATGAGTATAAAATTTGGTTGAATAAATAAAAGAACATTTGAGTTTTACATGCATGGTCTTAATTGCATGATGTGGCTCGACCAGAAACTGTAATAAACATTTGTGTGGTGGTCGTGTCGTTCATCTTATTTTCCCAGGGTCCGCCCGGCCTGCTGACGGCTGCGCGCGATGAGTCACTTCTCAGCAATGAGCTTATTGTGGTTGACGCATGAAGAAATTAGACTTTTTTTTTCTAAACATCTTTCTTGGTTGTTTTGCAGAGTGCGATGTGTGACCTCAGCATGGACCAAGTGACACCTCCGTCATCGGGCTATCGGTACCTGAAGGTAAAGTCCACATGCTTGGTTTTCTCTCTCAAGATGTCGGGAACTCTGTGTTAGTTCTAAAACCCGATCCTGGACGTTTACAGATACTTTCTTGCCACGGCCTGTCTGCCTCATTAATTATGAGCAATAATTAAGTGAATTTAGCTACATTTCACGTTTAATTCACACTTCTGATCAAATGCTGAGCGGGTTTGAATCATTCTCATCAGTAATAGTAATTAGTCTAGACTGTATGCATTTTTTTTATTGACTTTTGGTTAATTGATAAATTGTATTACGACCTCTCTGCACCATGAAGGATAATGAGCAATAATGTGAATAATGTGTATGAAGCTTGAGATCCGAGTTTAACCGCTGAGAAAGTGGGTCTAATCTAATCTAAAGGGAACAGGACAGATTTTAATCTGATTCTGAAGAGTAGCGCTGCTGCGTCCTGATTGGACGTTCTGCCCACGCGCAGCCTGCCTGACACGGAACAGGAAAACCAAATATGGTCATGTGCTGGCTGTGTCTGTTCGGGTTTGAGTAATAATGTTTGTGTAGAAAGGGAGTGCCCTCTGGGTTTTTTTCCTTTCAGCAGATATTGTGAAGTTTAATGATTCATTGTCTGCTTTTTTATATGAATATAACTAATGGACCTGTCATTCAGCTAGCCGTAAACACGAATTCACTGCTTGCCCTAATTAGTTTGACAACATAATAGCCCTTTAGTGTGGTACAGTAATACTGTAGCACTCATGTTCATAAAGTGATGCTTATTTGTTTGTTTATTTATTTATTTTTTACAGAGGCAGGTAGCTTTTGAGTTGTTTGAAGACCCCATGTCTCTGTTCTCTGGGTTTTACCCATTAGTGGAGGAGGAGCAGGCAGCTCAGGAAGTCCCATCAGGTTTGGAGTGTGCTCCACAAGGTAGGAGACCAAAACTGCCTATGAGAAGTACTTCAGTTAAAGTTTAAATCAGTAATGAACTGTACACAATTTACAAGCACTCTAAGAATGATCAATGGATGCTAGTGTACACAATCATTAAAAGAAATGTAAAGTCCTAAACCCAATAAAAATGAAAATGACCTCAACAGCATAAAGTTGTCATATTAGAGCTGTACTTTGATTGTGTCTTAAGGAGTTGCTTATTCATGTCTTAATCCCACTGTTTTTCAGACCTGGGACCGTGCTCTGTGCCACTGTTGACACCTTGCAGCAAAGCAGTGATGAGCCAGGCTCTGAAAGACAGTTTCAATGGTTTCAACAAAGTCCAACGTATCTGGGGTATCTCTAACAGTGAGTCACGCTTGGCTTCCTAAACTACTTAGGCATGATTGAAACACCTAGGGTTCATTCAGTGTAGTCAATGCATTCAATTCTAACTTGTAACATTCAAGTTTTACATTATGCATTAATCTTTCAGACCCACGGAAGTGGAACAAGCAGCATGTCCAACAGTGGCTTCACTGGGCCTCTGGCGAGTTCAGCCTCACCAATGTGAACTTCTCCAAGTTCGATATGAGCGGCCAGGAGTTGTGCGACCTGGGGAAAGACGGTTTCTTGGATTTAGCTCCAGATTTCGTGGGTGATATTCTTTGGGAGCACCTAGAACAGATGATGAGAGGTAAAGCCTCTTTTGAATGTATATGTAGAATGTGCCTTTACAGCACTTCTCTTGGCTAAACCGAACTCTAACTGAATGTGTTTCTATCTAAAGGTTTCAGCGTGGAGGACACACAGTATGCACTGCAGATTTCAGACAGCACTAGTAGCCTCCTAAGGGAGTTATTTGAGGCTCCAGATAGTCCCACCCCTCTGCTCTCTGAGCCAGACTTCTCCATGTTCCCCAAACCTCAGCTGAGCACGGTGAACGTCAGTTACATTAGCCAGGAATTCCACAAAGCACAGCCACGCCTTAACACACACTGTGAGTCTAATAACCTGTTTCTTTAATTGAATCTGTCTCCTAACATGCTGTTATGAAGGTTATGATGACAGTTTGTGTCTATCCTGCAGTCTCATCCCATGAGCAGACCTCTACTGAGAGTGTGGACAGTGTGGAGGGAACCGAGCGTGTCCTGCACTCGTGGGGCAGTCAGTCGTCCCTGGCCGACACCCAGCGTGTACCATCTTATGACAGTTTTGATGATGAATACAGTGCAGTGCCGTTGAGCCTGGGCAAGCAAGGTCTATCCTTCAAAGACTATGTACAGGAGAGAAACGAGCCGCTGGAGCAGGGCAAGCCTGTCATCCCCGCAGCTGTGCTTGCTGGATTCACTGGTGCGTGGTGCATTAGACTCCTTCATTCACTTTTGTACTTTTTTTTTCTTTATTTTAACTCTCTGACGTTAATTAAACATGTGCTGTTCTTGTGTTGACCTTTATAGGAAGTGGCCCTATCCAGCTGTGGCAGTTTCTGCTGGAGCTCCTGACCGATACAACCTGCCAGGGCATCATCAGCTGGACTGGAGATGGCTGGGAGTTCAAACTCACCGACCCTGATGAGGTAAGAGAATTAGCATGAAGGTCTTTGCTTATTCAGATTAATTTGAGTGTGTAGTAATAATACATTAAGGTGACTGGACTTTTATCCTAAAAATATTCTATTTTTGCATTAAGTATTATAAGAAAAATAGAAAATGAAAACTTTGCTATACGAATACACCAATTCTCATACATTTTGGCCATATGTTTCTCTGCAGGTGGCACGTCGCTGGGGCCGCCGCAAGAACAAACCCAAGATGAACTATGAGAAGCTGAGCCGTGGCCTGCGCTACTACTACGACAAGAACATCATCCACAAAACAGCTGGCAAGCGCTACGTCTACCGTTTTGTTTGTGACCTGCAGAACCTCCTGGGCTATGCTGCCGAAGAGTTGCATGGCATGCTGGGAGTGCAGCCTGACACTGAGGACTGAACCAAGCAAATGCCTCTAGGAGGGATGTGTTTGATGGAGAAGGGGAAGCGCCCCTTGATATCCACTGTTACAGTCGGACCCTTTAATGGTCTGCAGCCTGACGGCAGTAACACAGCTGCACTTGAAGCCACTGCACTGGCTGCACCAGAAAAGGTGCAATTTTCTGTGTTTCATCTGGAGCAGGATGTTTACCACTGCCACGTTTGAGTGAGACAGGATCTCTGAAAGTGAGCAAACATCTGGTGCAGAACAGAAAAGTTTCTCGTGCTCTATAAGCTACACAGATACAAAATTCTCTTTAAAAATGATGCGCTTTCCTTCTATCAGCAGAACCGGGTGTTCAGAGTTTGTCAGGAGTTTAGATTGAAAGAGAACTGTACAGAGAAGCTTTTACAGAATATTTTTATGTAGGCAGAAAGAACAGGGTGTCTGTGGAGCACACTGTATCGAGACTGTTGTTATATAACAAATTCTGTTGCCGCTACTGATTTGCTAAGTGCTTTAAACTTCAGTCTTGCACGCTTCCTCTGTTACTAGAGAGCCATCCAGCATATCCGCCAAGTACAAACCTGTAGGTCTAAGTTTTTTTCTTGCAGTCTTACACGAATCCGTATTTTCAATAGACCATGATTGTAACTGAAATACAGTGTATAATTTTATTTGAACGTTTTGATTGCAGCCGCTGTATTGAGCACAAGAGATCATGCATTAAGGTTAATAGAATATTTGTAGACAACATACCTGGAAAACTTGTCTACAAGGATTTATAGCCTATTTTGAAACAGTAACAAAACTTTTCCTCCTGTCTTTTTTTTAATGATTAAACTGTATTGTACCTTCTATTAACGTTGGTTGTTTACTATAAGTAAGTTTTATTTATCTTTTTACATATCTGAATTTTTATTTAGCTCTATTTATTTAAATCAAAGCCATGCAGGCACTCAGAGGATTCTACAGATCATGATTGTTAAATATTTTTGTTGTGGTTAGTTCCCTTATGTACAAAGTAGTTTGATAACTATAATTGTGTTGGATTTATTTAATTGCTGCTTTTAGCATTATTGGATATAACTGGTAGAGGAAACTGATATGAGGGGTTATACCATGCCAGATAAAAACCAAATAAATAAATAAATAAATAATGTGACACTGTCATGGAAGGGATCGTGTCCTAACCTTAACTATACACAACTTTTTTTGTACAAAAGCTTGTGAAAAGGAAGGTGAGGAAGGTGAAATGTTGCTATTTGAACTTTTGTGAAACTTCTTCAAACTTTACACAAATATTGTTGTCTTATTTGTTTATAAAATTATTTTTCTACATAAATCCTTTGTTTTGTTGTTTTGCAGTATTTTATGGGTTGTGTATTTTATTGGTTCAACATATCAAATTGAACATTACCGAAACAGAGAGTGAATGAAAAGAAGCAGCAATATGGAGCCACCAGCTCATATAAATGGTAAAAGTGCTGATCTGGGACAGATATCCATTTTTTTTTTTACAGATAAGAAAGGAACTGAACCTGGAGCTAAACCGTTTGATAACTGTGATGTAGAGGGGGGAAAAACAGTGTATAGGCAGAGAGAGAGAGAGAAATGCAGTTATACTTGTGCACTGGAGAAAACAAACCTGACAACAGCAATGGGTCGAGCCTTCATTGACAACTGGAATTTTGAGAATAAACAGAGATCGCTCCTTAGAACTGAACAGAGTAGTAACTGGAATGAAAGTGTTCAAACTGTACTCTAATTTTAGGATATAGCCTACCGTTGATGGAAATGGTGATTAAAAGATCACGTGTCTACTTTGTTCACTTCTGTTCAGATTACTTTATAGTACAAACTTTGAGTCAGAACACATGTATCACTCTGCTGACATTTTTGTGTTGTTGTGAAATAAATGTTTTTCAAACGACTTCACGTGTGGCTGCTGTTCAGAGCTGTTGTAAGATTTAATATCATGGTTAAATCTGGTTAAGTGGTTAGCACCACTTTTTTACCTGGGGTTATAAACCCTGCTCTGAAGCAGGATGAGCACTGTTTTTGCGTATACAGTGTGAAACGATGCTAAAATGTTATGGCTAGATGCTTAGCAACAGAAATTGTACAGCGGGTGCCTCATGTCATGTGCTTCGTATAGTCACAGAAATCCCACATGTTGTGTAAACAGCAGTTACAGCATTTGAGGAAAAGATAAAAAAAATAGTAATACCAAATGGGATGAAAAAGGCGTCAATTGGAGCGAAGAGGAGACAGCTTTATTTTAAGTCTGCTCAGGACAAACTGGATGGCACAGTCAGAAATATTTAAGGAATTGACTTAAAAACAACTTGAAAATATAAATATAAAATATATAAAAACTTGAAAATATATATTGAATCTTCCTTTGTCTTTGTTTTCTTGCCTTTGTGTATCTCAGGAGGCTTAAAACTGCCAAGGAGGATTAATCATTTTTTTCTCATTGATGTGAAAGCATTATTTAAACTGGGTGCTTGATGTATTGATCCAATTATGGTTGTGACCTCGCAAATATGTGAATAAGATTTAACATTAACCCAGAGTTTAGGAATGTACAGTGTGAAACATTATGAATACCCAGGATTAATTGTTAACCCCAGATAAAGTATGAGCAGTGTGAAATGTGAAACGAGATAACCCTAGTGTGTGTCAGACCAAAACCCAAACCATGAAGTCCAAGGAACTTTCTGTACATCACCACAATTTAATTGTGTGGGGACATAGATCTGGGTAAGTGTCCTGTATAAGACCATTTATAAAGATTTGAATGCTCCCAGGAGTATGGCGGGCCAGGACACCAGGATTTTCCTAGGGCTGGCCTTCTAGGCAAACTTAGTAAATGGACTAGAAATGCTTTGGTCTGAGATGTGACCAATGGCTACTCTAACTGATCTTCAAAAGTCTTTTACTCAGATCACTCCTACTGGCAAAAACCAGGCACTTCTCATGAACTGGTAATACAATCGCAAAGGTGAGACATGCTGGACATCCCCGGGCTGGTATGTGGTGTGGTAGGTCACCTTGTTGACTTTTAGCTGGAATTTGGCATGGGAGGTTGCCTCGTCGACCTCAGACAGGAACTTGGTGTGGGAGGTCACCTCATCGACCTCAGACAGGAACGTGTCTTGTAAGGTTGTATCTTCGACCTCGGACATGAACTTGGCATGAAAGACCATCTCTTCGACCTCGGACAGAAACTTGTCCTGAGAGGCTGTCTCTTCGACCTCGGACAGAAACTTGGCTTGAGAGGGCCTATTTTTGACCTCGGACAGGAACTTGGCATGATAGGCCATCTCTTCGACCTCGGACAGAAACTTGGCTTGAGAGGCCGTCTCTTCAACCTCGAACAGGAACTTGGCTTGAGAGGTCGCCTGTTTGACTTCGAACAGGAACTAGGCTTGAGAGGTCGTCTTTTCGACCTCGGACAGGAACTTGGCTTGAGAGGTCGCCTCTTCGACCTCGGACAGGAACTTGGCTTGAGAGGCCATCTCTTCGACTTCAGACAGGAACATGGCTTGGGAGGTATAGGCGATTGGAAAACAGGCATATACTGGGCAAGGCAAAACACAAAATGAGAAAAGAGATGCAAGATCAAACACCATGCGTCGGGTTCCCAAAAATGCTGCATGCTACAGCACTAGCTCGAGGGGAAATCGTGGCACCCAGACCTCCCCGGGTAATTAAAGGTGGTGGCAGCTGGTTCATTTTGGGTTGTGTATAATGAGAAGCTTACATTTCATATTACCTTAGCCAAAAATTATTACAATAATAATTATACCACTTTAATAAACCTATTTTTAAGCAAAGATTAAGCGTGGCATGGTATACAAACCATCATGTCATCACCTGATGACACTAAAGTGCAAGGCTATGCATAACACATTCACGTTAATAATAACGACCAGCACTGGTCACATAATCACATACTAGTGACAAAAACGAAAAAAGCAAAAAGACATCTTACCTTTAGAAAAGCTGCATGTGACAAGTGGAAGTGTTAAACTTTCTCAGAACAAGGTTTATCCATTCGTTGCAAAATTTCCATTATTGTTGAATTATCGAGCTAAACATTAAATGTTTTAGAAAAAGTTTGCTCTCATGACCGCGCTCAACCACAGCGCTTACATCACTGTCGTAATAGCAGCATGTATGTAATTGGCTGATTATGACTTTACTCCATGACATTAAGTAGTTTTAGTAAACTTCTACTCTTCATTCATAATTAGTATTCATGGTAAAACTAAATTCATTTATTAAATAGTTAACATTTTTTTTAGTTAAGTATTAATATTTCAAGAAGTAAGAGTGCACAGTGGCGTGGTGCTGAGTCCCAGTGGTTGAAATCGCCTTCGGGGGATGGGGGTGGTGGGTGCTTACTACAGGTGAGTCGGCACAGTGAAATAGGTGGCCAGGCTGGGCCCCCTGCGGCCCCCTCACGGCGCAGATGTTGCTTGAAGAGACTAGAAGCTGCAATTGCTGCCAAAGTTCTACTGAATAAAGGATCTAGATTCTTATCAAAATGAGAGACTTCAGTTTTTAATTTTTGAATAAAAAGTTGTTTTTGCTTTATTGTTATATGCGTTAATTCCATTTTTCATGTAATCTATAATGCTATAAAGGCTTCAGCAAAAACTGAAGGGGTCTGAATGCTTTCCCACGCAGACAAAGGGAGAACATGCACAGAAATACAGACAGTAGCCCAAGCTTGGAATTGAAACAGTCACCATGGAGCAATACACCACCACAACATCCAGTAGATTTCAAATGAAAGATAAATAATAACAAATAAATTATCAACAATATTAAAAAACACATTATGAAGATGTATGTATGTATGTAAGTAAAGTTACATCTAGCAGTTTCTCTTATACTGAATGATTTCCCTGACTGGGGCATTTGATAATCAGCACTCAGCAATGGGTCTCACACTTACGTAACACAATGTTTAACACCTCCACACACATGCACAGGCACGCTAGGAGAGAGCGGGAGTGAATGCTTGACACTAGTGCACAGTCTGAGTAATGAATGTCACACACATGAGTGATCTGTGTTCTAGGAGTTTTGATGTGTGTGTCTCAATACTGGAAAACACCTGAAAACACCTGATGTAATCCCTGTTCCAGCACATTAAATTGCATCTGTCACAAAAAAACATTACCGCATAATTACTACTGAAAACAGGCAGTGGTGGCTCAACGGTTAAGGCTCTGGGTTATTGATCAGAAAAGTGGGGGTTCAAGCCTCAGCACCGCCAAGCTGCCAATGTTGGGCCCTTGAGCAAGGCCCTTAACCCTTCCTGCTCCAGGGGTGCTGTATCATGGCTGACTGAGCTTCATAACAAGCTGGGATATGTGAGAAAAAAAAATAATTACGCTGTAATGTATATGTGACATATATTCTAAATGAAGTCTAAGAAAGACCACAAAAACCAAAGTACAAGTTTCTAACATATCATGTTGTACTGTAGATATATCATCAAAATTGAGGTGGTGGCCACTGGTTAAGAGTATCTGTCTGACTTTAGTTCCTAGCTAAGTCTCCTAAAAAACTAGCTTATATTAAGCATTATATCACGTGATTAAAACCAAGCACTAAAGCTAGCTAACGTTAGGCTGTTATTGTTTAAATCAGCAGCCATTTCTGACATTCTAACATTATATACTGATCAACCATAACATTAAAACCACTGAAAGGTGACGTGAATAACATTGAACAAATTACTGAAAAAGTTCATGCTAGCTATGATAGAAAGGTGTCAGTACATTGTAGCTTGCTGCATATGGGGCTGTGTAGCTGCAGACCAGTCAGAGTTCCCATGCTGACCCCTGACCACTGTCAAAAGCTCCTACAATGGGCACAAGAGCATCAAAAGTAGACCAAGGAGCAATACAAGAAGATGGCCTGGTCACATTTTCTTTTATATCATGTGGACAACCATGTGTGTGTATATGTCAATTAGCTGGGGAAGAGATGGCACTGGGATGCACTTTGGGAAGAAAGCAAGCCAGCAAAGGCAGTGTGATGCTCTGGGAATGTAATGTTCTGCTGGGAAACTTTGGGTCCTGGCATGCATGTGGATGTTACTTTGACACGTACCACCTACCTAAACACTGTTGCAGACCAAGTACACCCCTTCATGGCAAGGGTATTCCCTAATGACAGTGGCATAATGCACCCTGCCACACAGCAAAAATTATTCAGGAATGGATTGAGGAACATGACAAAAAGTTTAGGGTGTTGACTTGGTCTCCACATTCCCCAGATCTCAATCTGATCGAGCATCTGTGGGACGTGCTGGACAAACAAGTCCGATCCATGGAGGCCCCATGACTTTATGGTTTACAGGACTTTAAGCATCTACTGTTTACATCTTGGTGCCAGATACCACAGCACACCTTCAGAGATCTTGTGGAGTCCATGCCTCGACAAGTCAAAGCTGTTTTGGTGTCACAAGAGGGAACTACACAATATTAGGCAGGTAGTTTTAATGTTCAAATCAAACCTTAGCCAATATCAACAAACTATTATATTGTCTAATTAGCACAAGCAGAGTATATCCAACTAAAGGGACATGTCTTAACTGAACAGACATCCACATAAAGGAAAGCTCTATCCTACAGTCCTTTTTCTTTTTCTCTCAACCACAAAGCTGCACATACTCTCTCTCTCCTCTCCTCTCCTCTCTCTCTCTCTCTCTCTCTCTCTCTCTCTCACACACACACACACACACACACACACACACACACACACACACTGTTTAGCTGAAGGACAGACACACTGCAAGCTGAGCTGAAAACATTTTTCCTCACTGAAATGTACAGACATTTTCCCAGATGATGTAAATGTGCTGAAACATTATTTGTTTCTAGGGATACTAATGTTTACCGTCATTATGTTAATCAGCAATTCTCACCATGATATATTTTTCCTTAGCATCATGAGTCTTAAAAAAAGAAAAAAAAAAGAAAAAAGAAAACAGACTCACGCAATGAACATGCATCACACAACTAATGTATGTATGTATGCAAGTTACCATGCAATGCCGGTGATCTTTGTTAAAAACAAAAAGACATGAAACATGAAGATGGCTTTGTATGCAATTACTTTTTTCAAGTTTATTGAACCTGTTCTGAACAAATGACTTTCACATGATCATCCTAATTGTATTTTGGATTATGCAAGACTGGTGATTTTGATGGTGACCAAAACAGGTGATTTTGATGCCTGATTGTGGCCTCTATGTAAAAATGTATTATTACTTGTTCCCGCTGTGTTTATTTAGGTTCCTTGAACTGAAAACTTCCATCTTTACAGGATGTAGTATGGCTTATTAAATCCCATCTTTAGTGGATAATTGTTTGAATCAGTTACTTCATTTCGATTTTATGGTTCTGTTGGATTGCTGTTTGCACACTGTGGATTGTGGTTCTATTGAAAATCTGCTTAATTTCATGCTTGTTTTACAGTAAAGATCATTTAGTTCATCTGAATCACAGCAAACGCCTCCAGAGCCGCTTCATTACTGCAGGCACAAAATGTTCAACAGTAGCAAGTGGTCACATCTCACAACATCCCTCTTTCTGAGAAGGTGCAAAATCCAGAGGCTCGCTCATCTTGAATCAGGTTATATTTTATATGGACAGCTGCTCACTACAGGAAATTTTCCGATTAACTGATTCATGTATTAAACTCAAGGCTATGAATAAATATCTTGCGTTTTTTTTTTTTTTTTTCCATCTTACCCTTATGTTGAACAGGATTTCAATCTGATTTTTATTTTATAAACTGTGTTCTAGCCACATTTCCCTTTAGTGCTGCTACCAGTAGAAAGCAATAAAAGAAAACAACAATTACTCATGACTCATAATATATCAGGCTTATTCACAATAACATAAAAGGAGATTAAAGAGGTTGCTTCAGTGGCATTTGTATTTATCTCTAAGCCGTTTTCTAATCATCAGAGAATACCATGATTAGACAAAATTATGATTAATGAGTCACCCTATTAGGCTCCAGGTTTCCCCATGACCCTGAAGAAGGAGTAAGCGGTAGAAGATGGATGGATGGATGGATGGAGTCACCCTATTAGGCCATAAAAAAGCTACATTTACGTTATTCACAAGAGTGTAAACCACTGGATCACAAGTAAATATGTCTCTAGGGCAACTATAAACTGCAATATTTTAAACGTTATTACTGGTAGACTGATATCCGAGTACGTCTAGGTCCGTTACTATGGCAACTTACAATGTGGTGGCAGGTTTACCTCAGAAATCGCCTTAAAATGCACTCAACAGTTGTCAGAAAGGGTGTGCCCTTTAACAGAATATTTGATTTTTTCCCCTTGAACAATCTCTTTCCCATCATTTATATATGTTCGAAACAATTGTTTTTTTTTTTAACGAATACACTGAATGCATTTTTTTTTTTTGCATAGACTCCAATGTTCTACCACTGAACACGTTTTTACCCCCCAACTGTTGTACCACATGCCTTTTACCTTTTTCCACAGAATTGCAGGCTTGTCAGTTAAATGAAGCGAAGTGTGTCAGGCAGTGTGTAATTTAACACAGTTATGAATGGTGTTATATTACATGACTATATTATAATTACAAAATTCATTATATTCGAATGTAACGGAAGGATATTATGTGTATGGAAAATCTTACAATCCACCTATCCTGATGGTTAGGAGGGGTGAAACAGAATGCTAGTTACATTGGTAATTGTGATACTGTAAACACAGGATAACCGCCAGGGTTCTCTGTCATTTGGAACCAGCACCAATCCGGCAGGAGCTAAACAGGTTCCAGGGAATGACGGCTTTATGACAGTGGTTTTTAAATACATCATACAAAGTCTCGTGGTGATTTTAACTGTTCCTGGTGGTTATCCAGTGTTCAGAGAACCAGAGTTTAATCTTAAATAGCGAGATGTTTTCTCAGAGTTCACTCAATTTAGTGTTAAAACTTTATGGAATTTTCCCCAGCTGTAATACATTTTGACGGTTGGCTGAAATATGCCTTCAAGGCACATTTGTATTACAGAACTAAACAGTGCATTGATTCAGTATGTGGAATTTTGCAGGTCGGTGCTATTGTGTAAACTCCATGCTTTAGCAACAAAGTTCACTCGGGCTGCGTACTTCAACTGCAAGCTGTTACTTGAGAAAGAGCCAACGGCACTGACATGTATGTCACTGTAATATCTCCTCCTTCTGAGCAAGCCATAGAGTATGCAGACCTGGATTATAGCCAGACTGAGTCAGCGTCTCACACGTACACACAATGCCAAGAAAGAAGGGCCTGACAAAACGTTTAAAGGCAAACTCTTAAGGGCCAAAATGAAAACCACATGACACAAGTTCTAAAGTACTTACAGCTCTCTGACTGTGTAGTTACATAATGGGTTAAAGACCAAATCACCAACACAAAGCATGGTGAACGGTGTACTTTTATAGGAAATAATCCAAAACCCTTGCTGACTTAGCTGAACTTGTAGACAAGAGTAATGCCATTATAAATGTTATCATTTAGAAATAGTAATCGCAACTCAGTGTTCTGTTGATCAACACTGACTAAGTTTCACCCAAATCACACAGAAGTAAACGCCAGTATTGTCTATTAACAAGAACAAGTCTATTAACATCTCATTTCAAACCACAGTAGTTTAACTTTATGTTGTGGTTTCGGACCTGCAGGTATTGAAGAGAGATAACCAGTGATAACTTTTCATTCATTTATCTTCAGTAACCACTTTATCCTAGTCAGTGTTGCAGTGAATCCGGAGACTATCACAGGAATTCTGGGCATGAGGCAGGAACACACTGTGGATGGGAAACCAGTGCATCGCAAGGAACTAGGCACACACACACTGTAGCCAATAGACTAAATGGAAGGTTTCTGAGAGGTGGAAGGAAACATGGATACAGGGTGAATATATAGACAGTAAACCCAGCACAGGGACCGCAGTACATAGTAGCAGCAACTTCCCACTGCTCCACCAGGCTGCTCAGGTGGTAGAGCGGTTTGTCCACTAATCGTAAGGTTGAAGGTTTGATTCCCGACCCACGTGCCGAAGTGTCCTTGGGCAAGAAACTGAAGACCAAGTTGCTCCCAATGGCAAACTAGTTCCTTGCATGGCAAGGTGCTACCCAGTGGTGTGTGAGTGTGTGTGTGTGTGTGAATTGGGTGAATGAGAACCAGTGTAAAGTGCTTTTTTAGAACTGCTAAGGTTAAAAAAGTGATATATATAAGTGCAGACCATTTACCATTTAATCTACACTGATCTAAGTCTGTCTTCTCTTCTAATGGTAAGGTATTAGATTTAGGGAAGTGACGATTTACTAAGATTTGAAAGGAGCCAGGGTTAGGGTTAGAATTGTTAGCTATGGATTTGAATTGACTTATGAGTTTCCCATTGAAAACATATTTCTTTTGCTTCAAAACAACTGCCAGGATACTTTCCTGTATGTAATTAACTCCATGAAATTAACCTGACACTTGATATCAAGTTGTCATGGAAACTAGTTAAGGCTTTTCATAAGGATGCTGAAGGAAGTTACATGTACTTCTGCTTCCAAATTATAAGCAGGTATTAGGTGTTACTTACATTACCAAATTATTCATCTACAAACTACAACCAGCAATACAGATTCAACTCCCACAAACACATCTAACTGAACTCTGTAGGCATCAACTGAAAACTGTAGCTGGTTAGTGATATTACTGTCTATAGTGTTTCAACTACAACTCCAAAAAGAAACAAACATCAGTGAACTATGGGAAAGTGTATTCAGTATACAAAAAAAGATATGTAAAAGATGTACGCTTAAATATGGATGTAAAAAGAACAAACTATATTTCCAAACTAGAGCAATGCTGACAAGGATTTTAAAACGGACAAAAAACATTTTTTCATTGAGAAACTAAGTTTAAATTGATTGTCCCAATAATGCATGTCTGAGGACATCACAGCATGGTTGGTACTTGTTAAAGCATGTGTCAAAACAAAGTCTGAAGTGAACCGGCTCTTACTGGAGGCCCAGCCTTTCTGAGGCATTCTGAAGCCTGCCTCGCCCACGCAGGCATTAACTTGTGGGAGGCCTCACATTATACACCTGATCAAAGCAGATTGCTCTGTTTGTTTAACATGGCAGAGCTCCAGATGTTCTCAAGGCTGAGAGAGACAAAGAAGCAAATGTTTAACCAAGCCTAACAGTAATTTTCTCAGCCTTCATTTACCGTAAGAGTGCCCGCCTTTATCTGGAATGGGAGGGATGAGGGTTAGTTTCCTGGAGACATCTTGTTGGCATATATATATATATATATATATATATATATATATATATATATATATATATATACATACATACATACATATATATATATATATATAATATATATATATAATATATATATATATATATATGATCGTGATATAAAAGAGCTATTGGTCTATCTTTCTTTTTTAGGATAATAATTGTTACTGGACATACAGTGCAACTGGTACAACAGCCTCTGCTGAGACACAGGGAAAACATTTACCACATTATGACTCCAGTTATATCCATACACACCCCACCTCATACTAATTACACATTTTACACACACGTTTTAATTCAAGGTAAATTACACACACGTTTTAATTACACACACGTTTTATTCAAGGTAAAATCCCCAAACTGTGCAAAGGTGTTTATCTGATTCTATACATTACAATATTTTAGAACCATTTTTTTCTTTGTTAAATTTCCATGCCCAGCATTTTAAAATGGCAAATTATTATTAAAACATTATTTTCCTATTTCATGAGAAAATATACATTTACTCTCCCTAACACTTACATATCAGTCACCACTAAGTATAGATCATAATAATTTAAGTTAAATCCCCCTAAATCAACAGGAAAGGTTCCAATTTGTTTCAGATGAACTCTATCACAGCTCCATCTTTTGCCTAAAGTACCTACTGATTCTTCACTGAAAGCGTAGTTGGTATGCAAACTCTTTATAAAATCAGAATAAACAAAATAAAGTGTATGTAACTGTGAAGGGTGTCAAAACATTTATCCAATATAGCCTTGCTCTGTAGTAAACACCCTGCTGTGCATGTATGATGAGCTCATGTGTATTATTAAACCAAGATTGTTTCTTTATTCATACTAATTATTAAGTCAGGCCTTTTTGGAACATTTGTCATAGCCATAAATAACAGAAAGCCGCAGATTGCAGCATTATAAGCAGTACTTCCCTCTTTTTTTTGTACCCAAACTTGATTAAGTAACAACAAAAAAAAAAATTCCACCACCACAAACCACAATACTCAACTAAAGAACATTTACGTAAACACAGATACTTCCGATTTTTCTCTTGAAAGCAAAGATTGTATGTCAGGCGCAACACAGCTCATTTATGAGCACACGATATGTTCTTCGTGGTATGACGCACATGTAGCTGTTGACTCAATCAGAAACCAAGCCATGAATGTAACAGATTGTTTCTCGCTTGCCATCTGAGAGATATGAAAAAACACACGTAATCAGACTCGTTCATTGCTGTCTAGGTTAATATTCTACAGAGGAGATAAAGAAGGATGTTAATGTAGCTTGGCAGTATATTCTAGAACAGTAAGCACACACCTGTCTTTATGGTTACACAGTGACCTGCAACTGTGACACACACCATGAGCCATCACATTTAAAGGCTACTCATGGATAATCATTTATTCTGTAATTGTGATCTTTAATAATGTACAGACTTTGTATGGCTAAATACGACATAACCACTATTTAGGACTAAAGCACGGCATATAAATAACATTTGGTTCAGATTGTTATCATGAAATCATTCAGAAACAGCAGTCCAGCCAGTCTGAGATGCTGTATGCATAAAATTCTAAGAAGTCATGGCTTGAAGTCCTGGGTAAGCAGAAACACCACTGAAGTGTGAAGTGTTTACCAATTAAGGGCAGAGTCGCAGAGAGAAGGGGCAGGGTTTGTACTGAGATTGCATCACAGCAGGGACTTTCCCTCCATCACAGAGAGCACATTTATACATCATCACCACAAAACACGCTTTCATTGTTTACAGTGGAAAAAAACCTTTAATGCTTGGTTATCTGATACATCTGAGATAAGTGCCTTAAAACTTTTAAGTTGGGCCACAGTCATGTCCAATAAACAAAAAACAGCACCAAAAATATCAAATCATGGTTCAAGTTCACAAATATAAGTTGTCAGTGAAATGAGATCACTATGAATAATGTTGGCTCAACACTGGTGTTTTTAGGTTTGAATACATCCCATTACATATAACTTTCAAAAACAAACAAACACTTTCATTCATCTTTAGTAACTGCTTTATCCTGGTCAGGGTTGCAATGTATCTGAAGTCTATCCCGGTATAACTGGGGTCAAGTTGGGAGAACTTGCACCTCTGGGCAATTTACTAAAGCCAATCCACATACCAGTATGTTTTTCATAAGAAAATGAAAAACCCAGAGGGAAACTCCACACTGCAGTAGCTCAAGCTTGAACCCAGGGAACCTGGAGCTGTGAGGTGGCTGTGCCACCCGCTGCACCACTGTGCAGCCCAACATTTAAAAAATATATATCTATATTATTTGACATGTGATAACAGATTTGCCTTTAAAACCAGCAAACATATAAACAAATAACTGAGTAAATAAACAAGCATAAAGCATGGAGTAGAAATACAGGTATCATTATTTGCCATGTTAAATCATTTTCAATAGATTGCAACATGCAGTGTTTTCCAACAGTGGTAAAGTTTCTCGATTTCATGAACATTGTTGCGTTACTTGCTTTACTTTGCCATGCTGACTCAGCAAGAGTACCAGGTTCTCCTTTCTGCAAGGAGTACCGGCTAAAACTGCTTAGTACCACGTTCTGCCAGTTCATCCCAGCCAATGTGAGCAGGCCGGCATCAGCGCACACACACACACACACCCAAGTGTGAACACAGTGTTCCTGCAAACTATGTGATAAATTGTTTTTTCACTGTTAGATTTCAATCAGCAGCTGAGGCCTCTACAATTTGGCTCTTTAATGTTGGAGATCCATTATAAAACACATACAGTACAAGCAATTCTCTACAGGTTCCTTATATCTACAATCTTTTTCCATTTTAACGGGTAAACATACCATGTAGGTGTACTTTGTAGGTATACAATTACTGACGGTAGCCCCTCTATCTTATCCATCAATGGAAAGGGACCCCAAAAGGATCACTGCTAACCGGATAGTATTTGAACATCGGATCATTCTCTGCACATTTACAACAAATGATATGACGCTGAGATGAGTAACAGATAGAGTAATGTCTGTATTACTGCTTTGATTAACCAGAAATGTCCAGGTAATAGCAGTACTGTAGTTATAAAAACTAATGAAGGGCTGTGGATGGAAAAAGATGAGCTATAGTCTAACTGTATAACTACTAAGGTGGAACAACATGATATGTATCTAATAACAAACAGTGTTTAAATGTACTGTAGGGTTGCATCTGATAACAGTTGGCTACCTACAGTGCACATATATTTAAAAGGATTGATGCATTGATTTAAAAGACAACAATTAACATAAATCAAGGCAACATTCAAAAAACTATTATTATTCATTATATATATTATTATATATATTAGTGAGGCTTTGTAAATATGCATGATTGCCTGTGTAAATTAGGCTAGCAAGTTGATGGTATAAAATGGTCATCACATATCAATCAGAGGCTACTAAATCATACTGTAGAAGATCACAGATTATGTGGTATTGTCAAATATTGAACAATTGCCTTAAGAAACTAAATCCTTTCATATTGTGTGGAAGCCTGAGGTTTACACCTCTACTGGAAATGTTATGAATCAACCTGGAATTGGAAGTGTGTCTATATTGTCTCAATGCAGTGTGAAGAGGATGGTTCGAGTGGTCAAAAAATATCCAAGGATCACAGCTGGAGAATTGCAGAAGTTAGTTCTGTCTTGGAGTCAGAAATTCTCCAAAACTACAATCCGAAGTCACCTACATCACCATAAGTTGCTTGGAAGGGTTTCAAGAAAAACAAACTTGAGCATCTTCAGTTTTCCAGACACTACTGGAACTTCAAATGGGATCGGGTTCTATGGGCAGATGAAACCAAAATAGAGCTTTTTGGCAATAAACACCAGAGGTGGTTTTGGCACACACAGAGAGGTAGCCATATGGAAAAGTACCTCATGCCCACAGTTAAATAGGGTGGTGGCTCTTTAATATTTTGGGTTAGGGTTTTCTGCCAGAGGACCTGGATATTTTGTTAGGATACATGGCATCATGGACTCTATTACTATATTAGTTATTAATGAAAACCCAACTGCCTCTGTCAGAAAGCTTAAAATGGCCCATGGGTGGATCATCCAGCAGGACAATGATGAAAAACACAAATCAAAATCAACACAGAAATGGTTTACTGACCACAAAATCAAGGTCCTACCACGGCTAACTCAGCCACCAGACATGAAACCCATAGAAAACCTGTGGGGTGAACTGAAGGGGAGAGTCCACCAGCCTGGACCTCGACATTGGAAGGATCTGGAGAGATTCTGTATGGAGGAATGGTCTCAGATCCCTTGCCATGTATTCTCCAACCTCATCAGGCATTATAGGAGAAGACTCAGAGCTGTTATCTTGACAAAGGGAGGTAGAAAAAAGTATTGACTAAAAGGGTGCCAATAATTGTTACACACCTATATTTAACAAAGATAATTTCTTGGATAACCCTGTGTTGTGTTTGCAATTGTTTTATATCCATGAGACCAGGGTATTTTTATGATTTTTTTTAACAAAAAGATCAAAAAGTAAATAAAAAAAGGTTACAAGAAACAATGCTATTCCATTCAGATAACCATGTAAATTCACCCTTTTATGATTTTATTTACTGCAGCATGAGAAACAGGCCAAGGAAGAGAGACAGGGGTGTACCTAGTTGTGTGTGTTATCTCTTTGTCTTCCTTATATTGGCTTTTGCTTTGGGTTTGTTTTGTGTTCATTGTCAAGCATTAAAATTCGTTATATGTAAATGTTTATTATTTCATATGACTATGATTTTATAAGCTAATAAATGTTTTTACTGACATAATATCATAGTTTGTCTTGTATGTTTTTTAATTAAAATCAGATTAAATTGTTAGAGCGTGATTTTAAACCATCATATGGTCATGTTACAACAAACCCCACACGTTACAACGTGCCCCACCTATGGGGCAAGTACTAACATTTCACTTCTCTTTCTGGTTACATAATGAAAAAAAAGAAAAAACACCAAATATTTGTAGCAGACATTTGTAAAAAATTAATGTGAAAAAAGAAAAATGCTTTGAACCCTAAGTACTTTTCCACAAACCTGAGAAAGCAAAAAGTGTTAGTTTGTGCACCACTCTCCCCACTCTTGCTTGCATGATATTGCTTAAATATCGAGTCAGTTGAGGTACATATTCACTTGATAATTGGTAATTTAGTCCTCAGGGTTGACCAATCATTAGAAGACAGATCTATAAGATCCAGATCCAGATTTCAGCTTTTTGATGGGAGTGGCAGTTTAGAAACCACAATGTTCTCAAACTGTAAAGTTCCAGTTTGATGCTACATGTCTTAAGATTGCGCAATGTCCATATATCGGTTACAGAATGTTCTCATACTAGCTTTGGGAAACTCACGCTGACCTCAAGAGACGAAGCAGAACTCAGTCTTGCTACTCAAATCTTCTGTTTTTGCTCCAGATGCTCCAGATCTATCAAATTGCAAAGGGATCTTCTGTGCTATCTTCAAATCATTTCACAGGTATTTTTTTTTTTAGACATGGGCTCTGAGTGGGCCATTCCACAACATTGATCTTCTTATGAAACCATTCCTTTGTTGACTTGAATTTGTGCTTTGCGTTGTTATTGTGACATTTTTATTCCTCTACAGACACCTGCAACAGATTTTGTACCAAAATAGATTGGTATTTGGAGATATCCATGGCCTTCACTGTGTTCCATGGTACTTCTAATGTTTTGGGAATTCTTTTGTACCCTTCTCCTAATCAATATCTTTTACGGACGAGATCTTGTAAATGCTTTGTAAGCTCTTTATGGACCATGGCTTGATGATACCAACAAGATGTCAAGAAAATCCTACAGAAACGGCTGATCTTTAGGTTAATCAGAATCACTTCATTGATGACAGGTTTATGATAATTACTTTTGAACGAGAATTTGCGTCAGTCACATGCCCCATTATAAAAGGGTGTGCACACTTAAGCAACCAGGTTATTAAAGGTTGTTTCCTATTCACTTTTCCCTAGAATATTAGTATTCGTTTTTCACTTGAGTTTTCTTGGTTGCTATATCACATTAAAGGTGAAAAAACATCACTAAAAACTGCTATTTGAACAGAGGTGTGTAAGCTTTTTATATCCACTGTGTAGCTGATCTCAGAAGGTAATCTCAGAATGACTCACATTTTTATTACATTCTTCATAGAGTAAGGAATGAATGGACCCATCATAGCAAACTGACGTTTCTGTTCCCAGAGGCTGCTCTGATGGTGCTAATGTCAAACAAATTTTGGATGAACACTTTCCAGTATTTGGAATGCAGCTGTATTTGTAATTAGTGAGTTATTAATACGTGACAAATATTTTAATAGCATAGATGTGTGTCGTGAAAATAAAAAGCACAAAAAAATTGCTCAAATATTATATCCTTCTACAGCCTCACTAATAATTTCAGCACATTTTGTCCATATTTAAATTTTCTAATTGTTTTCCATGATTACTAGAAAAAAAAGTTGTTTATGAATTTCTTCATTTTCCAGAACGCACAAGAACCCTTTAGATTTCTACAGGTGCTCTGTAATATGCAACTGGAACTCACCTCAGCAGCAGAAACTAAAGTCTAATATTTAGTGCCACCTGCTGTCCAGTAAAAAAACAAACAATTCCACACATCATAAAAAGTCCACAATGTCCCATACAACAAAATGTGTTTAATGACCATAAAAATACAGTACAAATAGAAAAACAGTGTAGACCTTTGAGGAGCTTCCACTAGGTGTAGAGGTTGCCATGTGCATCATTAACTCTGGTTAATTTCTGCAGTATTTCCATATTCGGACTTGTGTCCAGCTAGAGGAAAAAGAACAAAAGACAAATCATAATCCTCTTGGTTGTGTGCTTAGTAAATATAAATGGATAAGTAATAATGGGTAAATAATATACAAGACAGGTGGTAAAAAGTAAGACCCCACCTTCACCTGTGTTCTAAGACATGACAGGGTGGGTTTATAGGTCTCCATGGTAACCGAGTCTGGGTGGATGACATCACTAAAGCACTGGAAGAGCACAGCTGGTACATGCTGAACCTGGCACTGATTCAGCACTACAGAGCAAAACAGAAACACACACGGGCATGTCACTGAAATTCTCAAAACCCCTTTCAAATGCTGTCCTATCCAGTGAAAGACATTTTCCGACTAAATGACAAATGATGAACAAACAAATGACAGCAAATTATATTGGGTAATGTGACAATGTTACAAAATATTAGTAAATATATGATTAATAACAATAGCGCATAAAAATAACAATAAAATGCCACAAAATGTGACATCTGATTGCACATAACATTCCTAGAAGTGAGGGCGGACTTACAGTTTTTGAACTGCAGGGTGTCCGAAAACGCCTTATGCATTTTCTCAGACATTGCATCATGATTTTGCTAAACACATTCAGATCAGTAACGTGTTCCCATTGGTTCCTGACTTTTTGGACACCCGGTGAAATCAAAAGTTCGTTACACATGCCTGCCTCTACTTTTATTGAGCTACATGTAGGAAACACTAATGGCTGTAGGGAATTTTTTTTTAACCAAAATGAAAGCATTGACATGGAATGTCTGTGAGAAGGCAGAAGAAGAGCGTAACGTGGTGGGCAGGTATTTCTGTCATTTCTGATTTTGTAATTTAGAAATAGAGAATATCTGTATCTAATTAGTTATTTGTAAATGACAGTTATGTGATTCGGTGGATTTTACAGCAAACACTCACCAGAAATTCTCTGCCACACCAAAGAAAGGAAAAACGTTCTGCCTAATAATAATCACTTCAAACATTATTTTATCACAAGTTCCCATAAACATACAGTGGGGGTCCAAAATTATATGGGGTTTTCCCCCGATATAAATTTGGAAATAAACAGCTTTTAGAATTTTGAAATATTTAAAATAAAGAAAGTACATATTAAATATTTAATATGCAAGATTCTGCACTATTTCTAGGTCCATATTTAAATGTAAGCAAATTTGTGACATTGAACATGGTACTGTAACTGCTTTGTACAAAAGGTCAGATGTTCCTCATGCCAAATCTCTTATACTGAAGCATGTTTTCAGACAACACCCTGATGGACTTGATCTAAAATGGATCAGAAGTTTTTGCACAAACTTGGAGTCCATGCCAGCTCGAGTGTACACTGTCATTAAAGGGGACATACCAAATACTAACAAACTTATGTAAATAATTCATGTAAATATGTCAAAGATTCTACCTTTCACTCAAGCTGTAGTCAATATAAAATTTGCAATGAAAATTATTGCATTCAGTTAGAAAATAATGCAAAATTTAAGTAATTTCACTAGTGCTCTCAGACTTTTTGACCCCACTGTACATGTCACTGCAGCATATCAGTGTGCAAGACAACAGGTTTGCACTCTCTTTTATTAATCCGCATACTTTAAGCAAATTGGATGCTATCAACTGTGATGGCACTAATCTCTAATTATTCTTTTTTATTATTAATAAAAATAAAAATAATAATTGTCAGTATCTTGCAGCCGATTGTGTAGTTTACTGAGAAGTACATGTGCCCATCCCTGAGAATAATGAAACCCTGCACTAGTGAGTGTTTTTCTCGTGAGCTGTACCGGCAGCAGGCAGGCCTGTGATGATGTTGGGCTGCTCTAGCAGAGGGCAGTGCAGGTTGTCTGTAAAGGTACTGGTCTTTAGTGCACGCAGGAACGGAGCGGCATTGCCGTTCACGTAATGTGGAGTTTTATACTCAGCGAGTGGAGAATCAGACAACACAGTCACAGACAGTCCTCTGCTCTGCATGCTGCCCAACACCTATGGATAGAATAGAAATGTGTGGTAACAAACTGCACGTACACTACTAGACAAACGATTGGATGCACCTGTTCATAGAAGGGTTTTTTTTCCATATTTACCATTTGCTACTATTTAAAAATAATGATGAAGACATTAACACTATGAAAGAAGACATGAAATCATGTAGTGACCTAAAGCCTCATGCCATTTTCTCAATCAGCTTCATGAGGACACATCACCCAGGAGGCTTTTCATGAACTTATCATTGATTACACAGGTGGATGTTGACCTGTTATGGCATTACTGCCTGTTGCACCTCCCCTGTTACCCATAGGACTGCTGCTCTTCCTTCCTTGCCACCATGCCTAACGCAACCAAAATCATACAGGCCTCCCCAGTGACTAAGGCTGTAGCAAGCCCCATTGGGACCATAAATGCATGCTCAGTGCCACTGGTTCCATATGGTTTTCTCCTATTACTCCTAATAACACTAAGGCATGCTTGCCTAACACAACCAGAGCCATACAGACCTTCCCAGTGACCGTATCAAATGGATTCTGAATTTGAAAACTTGGCAATACAAGTAAAAAAAAAAAAAAAGATGATGACTGCATTCCTCTGTTCCAGAAAGGTTCATTCATGAAGCACTCTTAAATTAGTGGAGCAGACATTTTAAAGTATGAATTCTGCAGTGTATACCTTTTCAGCCCACTGGAACAGCTGGTCTTCAGCAATATAGCATGTACACTGGCAGATAAGAACCTGTGGCAAATAGAAGAACACATTCAAAACCTTCAGTTTCTCTTAGTCAAACATCTGAGGCTCTGAATGCAATCCATAGTGGGTAGGCAACATCAGTGCATGTGTACTAACAGATGGACAGCTCTTTTGCTGGTAGAAGACACAGCCAGGTTCTCCCGGGAGGGGAGCCGTGTCTAGACGGGTGGAACCGCGACTCCGTTCATTCCATAGAGACACCCACCCGACCTGCGTCCAGCCCTCAGAACTGAGAACGTAGGCAGAGACAAAACCTGGCCCCAGAGACACGGTAATCCATAGATAAACACAAATACCCTTGGAACACAACATCTCATGCGGCTGTTTTTTTATCATGCCGAGTTACTGAGACTGATTTTAAAGGACTGTTATCGAGCGACTTGAATTGTGACATGACATCAACAAATACAATTACATTATACATCATCTGCAACAAAAAGGTGTATTACACACAGAAAAACCATGTCATGTTTGAAGTGTGCTTAATGATCCAACATTACCCGTGATCAGGGGACTGAATGGGGATTTACCTGCAGCATTTGGTCCCACTGCTATGATCAGATCAGAACACTGGAGCTTTTCAGAGCTCTCTACTGCTTTTGAAACTTCTGGACACCACTTGATATGAACCTCTCTGTACAAGATAAAAGAGTGATTTCTCTCATTAGTGTGTCTCCAGCTAACATTACTACTCCTGCAGTATACAGCGTTACTCACACTGTGCACTGGTGACATGTTTAGCAAGCTACTTTTTCATTTTTTCAGTCTCTCAGAGACATTAAATCATCTTTTTTTTAAAACCATTATTCTACGTTATAAACTTTATTGTCTTGAACAAACTAAGTAAATTTTACTTACTTAATTGCTTTCATTTAATTACTTCCACAAACAAGTGGTCTTCATTTAGAACGCAATTTCAAACAGCCAGTAAGAGCTCAGTTACCTGGGTGAAACTGCTCAAGAAAATGTCAATTGTGTGCAAACCTTCTCCAGCAATTTTATATATATATATATATATATATATATATATATATATATATATATATATATATATATATATATATATATATATATATATATATATATATATTTTATACACACTCACACACACAAACAAACACACACACCTCATACACATCCACTTTTCTTTAACACTTTCTTGGTCACTGCATAATTCCATATGCATTACTTCATGGTGTTAATGTGGCCCTCCTAGCCAGCTGGATACCTGCTTTTTTGGATACAACACATGCCAAGACCTTCCACAGTCACAAAAGACAGTATGATGTAGTATTTGATATAAATACCGATAATATATCCATTGTTCTTTTCTTGATTTCTTGTGTCTTATACAGTTGTGCCCAAAAGTTTGCACACCCAAGTCTAAATGCTGTTAACAAAATAAGCGGGATCATAAAAAACCCATGTTGTTGTTTATTTAGTACTGTCCTGAATAAGTTGTTTCACGTAATAGATCTTTACATATAGTTCACAAGACAAGACAATAGCTGGATTTATTAAAAAAATACCCCGTTCAAAATTTTGCATACACTTTATGAATACCGTGTGTCGTTACCTGGATGATCCACAACTGTTTTTATGTTTTGTAATAATTGTTCATGAGTCCCTTGTTTGTCCTGAGCAGTTAAACTTCCCACTGTTCTTCAGAAAAATCCTCCAGGTCCTGCACTTTCTTTGCTTTTCCAGCTCCTTTTACATATTTGACCCCTTTCCAACAGCGGCTATATGATGTTGAGATCCATTTTTTCCACACTGAGAACAATTGAGGGACTCATACACAACTATTACAAAAGGTGCAAACATCCACTAATGATCAAGAAGGCAACATGATACATTAAGATCCGGGGGGGTGTAAACTTTTGAACAGGATGATCAGTGTAAACTGTTATTATTTTGTTTAAAGATGATTTTTTTTTTTTTTTTTTTTACCATTTAGTACTGCCCTTCAGAAGCTAGATAAGATAGTTACATGTCTCCCAGAAGACAAAATCCAGGTAACGACACACAGTATTAAGAATCAAGCATATGTAAACTTTTGAATGGGGTAATTTTTTAAATAAATTCAGCTATTATCTTGTCTTGTGGACTGTATGTAAACATATGCTATGGGAAATAGCTTATTCAGGACAGAACTAAAAAAAAAACAACGTGATTTTTATGATCCCGCTTATTTGGTTAACAGTATTAAGATTTAGCAGATTCTGCAAGGGGTATGCAAACTTTTGGGCACAACTGTACAGTTGTATAATGTACACAGTCCGTCTTCAGCTGGGTTTGCTCCCTGTCAGTCAAAACAAGCACGCATCCTGTTGAATTTCGAAGGATTCTGGGAACGATGGCAAAGGTATTAAACATCAAATACGTCACATGGTCACCTCGTGACTTTGTTGAAGGTCCCAGCATGCACGCGCACAAGAAAGTATCCAGTGTTACTGGGTTTCTATGGACACCGGGTAACTACGTAAATACGTAACTACGGGTACGTCTGTTAGCTGATAGCATGAGAAGAGGGGCTAACCGAAACCGAAAGCAACCGAAAACGAGCTAAACCCAAGCGCGCTGCGTCCTTCATGGCTGTTGCTACTATTGTTTAATATTTACAAACTTCATATAGATTACAGTTGAATTCCACAAACCTGCTATAAACACCTGAACAATTCGATTGATTACAACGTAAATTCTCAAAGACCAATTAAGTAGCAAATAGACATCAAGACTGCATCCCACATTTACTCTCAGTCTCACTGGGCTTCATCGGATACTTCATAAAGACTCGTGTGCCCTACGTAGCGCACTATTTATTATATACTGAGTCATTTGGGATTCAGACTCGGTCATTTGGCTAACCGGCTAGCTAACTGACAACAAATCAACACACCTTTTCTCTTCTATTTCCCGACGTATCTGTAAATCCTCTTCGTTTTCTTCCTCTGCGTCATCGTAATCATCTTCTTCGACCGCTCTTGAGTACACAGATAAAACCTCACCAAAAAACGTTGCCATTTTCACAGACGTCTGGTGCAGCACCTGTCAGCTTGCTAATGTCGTCGGTTTTCTTCTTCTTCTGAATCTGAAACAGCGGATATTCATCTGAAAGTTGTATTAGCGCAACCTACTGGACCGGAATATGGGCAAGGACGTCCAGAACCTTCTCTCAAATTTCTTGATATGCTGAAATGTTTATCTTTGTGAAAGTAAATAGTGTTGAGCTACTATTTTATACCTCCCACTACAAAAATAAAAAATACGGGGGCATATATATATATATATATATATATATATATATATATATATATATATATATATATATATATATATATATATATATATATACATACATACATACATACATACACACACACACACACTCGAATAACTGCTTATTCTCTAACAGTACTGTTCAACTTCTGTCCTTATTGTGCTTTTACATATAAATTCATCTCATTAAGGATTTGGTATTTAGCTGGTGATGAGAATAAAAGTGAAATTTTACAACACCCCACAGCGAGTGTGAGACTGTCTGTTCTCAGAATATGTAATATTAGTCTACTTGCAACGGGTGATAAACATATACAGTTGCAATCAAAATTATTCAACCCCCATTGCAAATCAGGTTTACTGTCAAAATTTACAGACTTTCAGCTGTTTGCAATGAACAAATCAAACAAAAGCAGTTGAAATAGTTCAACACAACGAATGCTTCAAGTGGTTTCCTCAAATTCAACTGAAAATGCAACTTATGATTTCTCCAGTTTCAAAATTATTCAACCCCTTCATGGCAAGTAGGGCTGGGTAAAAAATATAGATTCTCTGATTTTAATCGATCTTCACTATAAAGAAACGATATCGATTAGGGAAATCCCCGAATCGATTCTTAATGAGTGTGCTTTACTTGAGAGGAAGTGAATATTATCTGTAGTTCGCCTCCCGTCCTGAACATGTCGCCATCTTTCATGTTTTGAATTTTGAAAACGGTTTTATTTCTTAAACGTTTCAAGTTGTTCATGAATTTCACTGTTGCACATTTACAATGTTTTTGTTTATTTATTCATTTTTACAGTAATGTGCATTGTGCAGTTTACAAATACACATTTACAAAGTAAATGTGTATTTCACTAATATAGCTAAGTTACCAGGATTTATGTTAAAATATGGATTCCATGTCTGCGAAACTACTATTTTAATGAAATATTGATAACTAATCAATATTGAATCGAAATCGAATTGAAACCATATAAATAAGAATCGAATCGCTAAATTGGTTGCAATACCCAGCCCTAATGGCAAACATCTCTAGTGTCTTGAGCACCCTTTTGCTGTTATGACCTGCTGCTAACAAGATGCATAGCTTCTGGCAGCGTTCCTGAGGAATCTTAGTCCATTCCTCATGAGCATTGGCCTCCAGTTCAGTAATATTCTTGGGTTTGCATGCTGCAACCGCCTTCTTCAAATCCCACCAGAGATTTTCTATGGGGTTCAAGTCAGATGACTGTGATGGCCCTGTAGAATCTTCCAGGACTTCTTCTGCAACTAAGCCTTGGTGGAATTTGAGGTATGCTTGGGATCATTGTCCTGTTGGAAGGACCAATGACGGCCAAGCTTCAGCTTCCTCAAAGATGGCATAACGTTTTCTTCAATGAATCCATCTTGCCTTCCACATGCTACTGGTTTCCAGTGCCAGAGGATGCAAAGCAACCCCAGAGCATCACAGAGCCATGCTTGACTGTGGACAGAGTGTTCTTTCTTCATTCTTCTTCCTCCAGGCATACCACAGATCCATCGTGCCGAAAAGTTCCAATTTTGTTTCATTGCGCCACAGAACAGAATCCCAAAACTTTTGTGGCTTATTTATATGATTTTGAGCCGACTTTTCTTGTGCTTGTGTGTCAATAGTGGTGTACGTCTTGGAGTTCTGGCATGGAAATCTTCTGCATTTAGTATGCACCTTACTGTGCTCACTGAAACCTCTGTGCCTGTTGCCACCAAGTCTTGCTGCAGGTCCTTTGCAGTCACTTGAGGGTTTTTCACAACCTGCCTTCTCAGAAATCTAGTTGCAGCCGTTGATAGCTTCCTTTTTCTGCCCTGTCCAAGTATTTCATATATATTCTGCCTGTAGCCAGTTCAGGTATTCCATGTGTTCCAGCTTAAGCACACCTGGTGCAAATAATGAAGCCCTTGATTGGTTGCATCAGGTGTTCTTGAGACAACACCTGTTTTGCATATTTGTGCTGTTGTGAGAGATTCTATTCAGGGGTTTGAATAATTTTGAAACTGGAGAAATCATTATAAGTTGCATTTTCAGTTGAATTTGAAGAAACCACTTGAAACATTCAATGTGTTGAACTATTTCAATGGCTTTTGTTTGATTTGCTCATTGCAAACAGCTGAAAGTCTGTAAATTTTGACAGTAAACCTGATTTGCAATGGGGGTTGAATAATTTTGATTGCAACGGTATGTGCAGTTATCAAAATCTATTGTGTTTATATTGTTGTTATTTTTTCTCTTCAGAAATCACTCCATTTCTCATCACTGTGTGCTTCCCTGACAATGACAAAGTGGAATACATCAGAAGTGGGCAACAATTAGTGCAAAGGAAGAGGTAGATATCTAAAGTTGAGGTCATAACTTTACATACTCCTTGCAGAATCTGCAAAATTGTAATAAATTTTACATACCCCTTGCAGAATCTGCACTTAACTTTACATCCTTTACATACCCCTTGCAGAATCTGCAAAATTGTAATAAATAAATAAATAAATAAGAGGGATCATAAAAATTGCATTCTATTTTTTATTTAGTCCTGCCCTGAACAAGCTATTTCACATAACAGATGTTTACATATAGTCCACAAAACACAATAATAACTGAACTTACACAAATGAACCATTTCAAAAGTTTACATACGCTTGATTCTTAATACAGTCTGTCGTTACCTGGATGATCAACTACTGCTTTTATGTTTTTGTGATAGGTGTTCATGAGACCCTTGTTTGTCCTGAGCAATTAAACTGCCCACTGTTCTTCAGATAAATCCTCCAGGTCCTGCACATGGACCAATCGACAGACATAATGCAACGCCAGATCTGTTTTTTTCTTCCCAGTCCATCCACGAAGGGATCAAGTGCTTTGTTTCTCTTTTGTAAGTTGATTCAGATAAAAAAGCGAATAAATGAAAAGTCATATAAATGTGAGATATGAGAAGTGATATAAATAAAAGGAGGTCAGGAGCTGCCCTGCTTCCCCAGTAGGAAGAAGAGAGGACGGTTTGTCACCATAAGTTAGCAATTTAGCTCATGTTAGTGTTAGTAATTATTTCATTGTGAAATTTAAATCAATACATCATGCTGAGCAGGGACACGTGTGAAATGCAACACTTTACAGAAATGCCCTTCCCTCGACAAAATGAATGACGTCAGAGGGACTTTGATGAGACATGCCTTGAAGACTGAAACTCCAAAATCTGGTGCTCAGACCGGATGGTGTCACGTGATCACTCGGCAGCTCCGTCGCGGATCCATGAACTTGTCGAGCTCGAATGTGTCTTTTGGTTTGGAGGCGGATGGAGCTGAGGAAAGCACTTCCGGTTGGTCGGGGGTGTAAACACAGGCAACAGGAACGTTAGCTGTAGAGTGCTACGGTTTCGGTGCTGTAAAGGATGGAGCTAAGGCTCTCAAATAGTTGTCATAATTGTGCGCTTTGGCTTTGCAGCTTTGCGTTATGTGCCATCATAGGTAAGTTAAATATTTATAGCAATAGCAAAGAAAAAAAAAAAATCTGTAACGCTAACCAGATTCTGTGTTCACCGAGATCCAGCGCCATTCAGTTAAAATGTCTGTATGGTTAGGTCACTCTTTTAATAACTCCTATTAAATAGTACATTAATATTTGCCATAGCTATACAAAAAGCACTGTAACAATAGTACAACACGTGTATAGCGAGTTAGTGGCGGTTTCTTCTTTTCAGTTTCGGTGTCTCATTTATACATTTATTTACATGCAATAGAGTTTTAGTATACACTCAGGTATTTAGTTGCTCCTAGTAACATTAGCAAGCTAATTAATCTGTTTATGAACTTGGGCTAAAGCTAAGCGTGTGCTAAGGCTTCTCAAACTGTTTTGCAGACCACCTCAACACAGATTTGAGTTGTTCACACATTAGGCTGATTATTTAATTAGGCTAGCTAGGACCAACACTTAGAACAGTTAAGCTTTTTTAGCAAGGCCTGTAACCCATAACTGCTCCTATGTGTTGTTTGGATTGAGCCAAGTTTTTAATATTTTTACTCTGTTTCTGTCACAGGTTTGTATCCAGTTGCTTCTATAGAAGTGTACACTCCTGCTGAGATGTTTGTAGAAAATGGAACTACTGGAGTACTTAAATGTACTTTCAGATCGACTCAAGTGATCAGTAGTCTAACATCAGTGACCTGGTCTTTCATCCCAGAGGGCTCTTCAGAGTCTACTGGTGAAACTGTAAGCATCCTTTTCTCTTCTTATGTATGTGTGGTGCTATGTTTAGAATTGTAAACAGGAAGACCTTGAAAGGAAATGTAGTTTCAGACCATATTAACATAGGCTCATGTCGTCTTGTCATGTCACGTTCATAGAGCAGTCTGGTAAATATATCTTTCAGTTCTTTTTATATCTTTCTTTTTGTATAAGGAACTCAAATAATGTGACACTTGGCTGTTTAGCTGTTTCTTATTTGTCTTTGATTCATGATTCTTGATGTGGCATTTTCATCTAGAGTTACTGTCTCTTGAGTGGCATGTTGGTATCACTAAAGCAGGTTGTTCTGTGCCTGAAATGTCAAAATAAAGCCAATGGAGTCAAAAATAACCAGAGACACAGGCAAAACTGGTGTGTCTGAATCAATTTGGTGACTTAAGAAAGTAGAACACAGTGACCATCTTAGTAAAAACAAATGGCCTGAAGGAAAACCATTAGAAGAAACGACACCATTTTGGTTTAGCTTATCTTTCCTCAGCTGTTGTATTTATCTGGTCATGTTTGTTTTTCAGATCTTCCATTATGCCGGTGGTAAAGGGTTCCCAGACAGCATTCAGTTTAAGAGCAGAGTTGAGTGGGTGGGCAACCTGAACAAAAAGGATGTCTCCATTTGCGTCAGTAAGATGCAGTTCTCCGACAACGGCACTTACTCATGCGAAGTGAAGAACCCTCCTGATATAGCAGGCAACCCTTCACTGACTAAGCTCAAAGTTGTGCAGAAAGGTAAACAGTGATCCAGTGATTTCTGTATGGCCAAAGGCTTGTAGACACCTGACCGTCACGCATATATGTGCATGTTGAAAATCCCATTCCGGATTGAGCCTCCCCTTTCCTATTATAATAACCACCACTCTTCTGGGAAGGCTTTCGACTAGAGTTTGGAGCGTGGCTGTGGGGATTTTTACTCATTCAGCCACAGGAGCATTAGTGAGGTCAGCTGAAGAGGCCTGGGATGCAGTTGGTGTTCCAGTTCATCCTAAAGGTTTTCAGTAGGGTTGAGTTCAGGACTCTGTGCACTCGAGTTCATCCTCTCCAAACTTAGCAAACCATGACTTCATGGACTTTGCTTTGTGCACAGGGTCATTGTGATGCTGGAGCAGGTTTGGGCCTCTTAGTTCCAGAGAAGGGAAACTGTAAAGTTACAGCATACAAAGACATCATGTACAAAATATTAAAAATTTGTGGTAACAGCTTGGGAAAGACCGACATATGGGTGTGGTGGTCAGGTGTCCACATATTTTTGGCCATGTAGTGCATTCAGTACTGAGTTTAATCAGGCTTAATACCAGGACTTTTCCCAGTCTGCTACATATTTTCTCCCTTTCTCTTTTGCCCACTTAATTTAACAGACTATACACTCTTATAGATGTTTTCCTCACTTACTCTACTGCTATTTCTTAATCCCTTGTCAGCACTCGTTTGCTTGGCTCCTCGATCTGAGATCCTCCGAGGATCTGAATGTATAGTGTATAGAGAGTGTGTGTGTGTGTGTGTGTGTGTGTGTGTGTGTGTGTGTGTGTGTACTCTCACAGATGGACAGCTGTTCTGCTTGTAGAAGATACAGCCAGGTTCTCTGGGAGGGGAGATGTGTCTGGATGGGTGGCATGACATCAACCAACCTTATAGACAATGTCTCTTAAAAGTTAATTATAGCAAGGCCTAGGGCCTGACCAAAGAGAGGAAGTGCAACACACAGCACACACACCCAAGAGCATGAACTCACACACACAGACCCAGAGTAATCAGAATAACAAAGTAATGGCTAATGATTATTTTACCAAATCATACTGTACATATGCTAATGACAATGCAGAAAAATCATGCACTTAACCATGATAAAGCAGAAAAAGCATACCGGTGATAAATGTCCTCACTCAAAGTCAGATCAGAAATGCCATAAAAAGCAGAAGTTGGTTTTAAAAAACAAAAGGAGAATGGATCGAGTAAATGCAAACTCAACAGGTCTCAAGAAGTCTGAGGCAAAACTAGTCGGATTGGAAAGAATCTAAAAAAACCCAGACAGGACATCACGCAGACATCAGATATAATGGTATTTTGGGCAAACCAGGGGTGTTTCAACTGTATAAAAAGGGAGCCCTGTTTCAGGGGAATTTCAGATCACTCTGGGACGTCCCTCTGTGTGGATCTTGTGTGGTGAGCAGCAATAAACCCTTGCTTTTCCTACTCATGGCTCACTGTGTTTTTTTGTCATCTTCAAACTGATGTAAGTACTTGATGATATAACTTAGCTGTGTTTAACATTTTGGAAAATTAGAGACAACATGTGCTAAACTTTTGGCTGGTAGTGTAGCTACACGTAACTGATCTTAAACACCATGAATATCCCCAGAACATGGATAATAAATGTGTTATTGTTCTACCCCTCCTAACCAGCAGGAGCGGTGAGGATCACCTGGATACCTTCTTTTGTGTATGCACACGTGTGCCAAGACCTTCCACAGTTACAAATTGACAGTATGATGTAGTATTTGATATAAATACCTATAATATACCCATTGTTCCTTTTCTTCGTTTTGGAAGTCATGTACACCTTACAGCAAAGGTGTCCAGTCTTATCCGCAAAGGGTTAGTGTGTGTGCAGGTTTTCATTCCAGCCAAGCAGAAGCCATAAATACATACAGTGCATCCGGAAAGTATTCAGTGCTTCACTTTTTTCATATTTTGTTATGTTACAGCCTTATTTCACAATGGATTAAATTCATTATTTTCCTCAAAATTCTACAAACAATACCCCATAATGACGACATGAAATAAATTTGTTTGAAATCTTTGCAAATTTAGTAAAAATAAAAAACAACAAAAAGCACATGTACATAAGTATTCACAGCTTTTGCCATGACACTTGAATTGAGCTCAGGTGCATCCTGTTTCCACTGATCATCCTTGAGATGTTTCTACAGCTTGATTGGAGTCCACCTGTGGTAAATTCAGTTGATTGGACAATATTTTGGAAAGGCACACACCTGTCTATATAAGGTCCCACAGTTAACAATGCGTGTTAGAGCACAAACCAAGCCATGAAGTCCACGGAATTGTCTGTAGACCTCCGAGACAGGATTGTATCGAGGCACAGATCTGGGGAAGGGTACAGAAACATTTCTGCAGCACTGTAGGTCCCAATGAGCACAGTTTCCTCCATCATCTGTAAATGGAAGAAGTTTGGAACCACCAGGACACTTACTAGAGCTGGCCGCCCGGCCAAACTGAGCGATCGGGGGAGAAGGGCTTTAATCAGGGAGGTGACCAAAAACCCGATGGTCACTCTGACAGAGCTCCAGCGTGTCTCTGTGGAGAGAGGAGAACCTTCCAGAAGAACAACCATCTCTGCAGCACTGCAGCAATCAGGCCTGAATGGTAGAGTGGCCATTTGTAGAATTTTGAGGAAAATAATGAATTTAATCCATTTTGGAATAAGGCTGCAACATAACAAAATGTGGAAAAAGTGAAGCGCTGTGAATACTTTCTGGATGCACTATATGTGTATTTGTACTATCTTATATACAAAAAAAATACAAAAAAATAAAACCACATTGTTGTGTAAATATGCTGTAAACATGATGTACCTCATGTGGTGAGGAGAAAAAAGGCAACATTTTAAACACCCCACAGTGTGTGTGAGACACTCTTTCACCTTAATTTCTCAGAATATCTAATATTTGTCTACTTGCAACCTGGTGATGAATATATACATATATAAATGTATTAAAATATATTAAATATCAAATTGAATCGATATGTGTTTAAGTAGTTTGATCATTTTTAGATTTTGTAAATATGTATAGTGAAAAACAAATGCAAATGCTTTTGAAAAAGAAAGTAAAAACATACAACAACCTGGTTGTATAAGTGTGCAAACCTTTTTATAATGGGGCATGTGACTATGCTCAGAATTAATCAATAGCCAAAACATATGGAATTACTTGAAGGGGGCTGTGCACAGGAGATGCAGTTTGATAGATCTGGAGAATTTTTTTCCATGGAGTGAATAAAATTTGCCAAATCAAAATGTGCTACGTTGGAAGACTCTTACGAAAACATACTGAGTGCTTCATTACAAGCAAAAGGTGCTTTAAAAGTATTAGTCAAGGGGTGTGCTCACTAGTGCTATCAGGTTTTGTAAATATCGTAAAACTTGTATGTTCGTTGCACGTTATTTATAAACATAGTTAACTTGCTTATTTAGTCACATTAGACAGAAAGACTTCCAGAAAGGTCCACAGGGCATCTGGTTCAGGAGTTGAATGAAGATGTGTTATACAAATTACAGCTTGTTGTTACAATTTGTAAATGAAAAGCAACTTTTTTCATCCAGTGTTTCTGGATACATGTTAAATCAAAACCTGAATATAAAAACAGATATGAATATTTTGAACACTAAACATATACAGATAAACATACACACAATGGCATTGTGACCTTTAGCACATGCCAGCCAGGTCTGCTGCCATCCATAAATCAAGCTGGTGGAAATCCATCCAGCTTCTTATACTCAGTGTCTCACTGCCAGGAGTGCAGTTTTTATAAGCTCTGTCACAGAGGGATCAATACCTCAGACTGGACTGATTGTTCCAGTGCAAGCCATTAATCAGCCCCCCAATAATCACAACTAGCAATTACAACCCCTCTAATATTTATACCATAATCAACTTTAACATTTTTAGAAATTATTTATTTTGTAACATGATTGGTGTTCTGAATTGATTGTAAATTTGTAATAATAAATCAGATAAAAATACTAAAAGCCCCCTTCCGCTGCACAAGTTGATATCGTCCAACTATTGCCTTGCAAACCAACGCTTGATCACTGCCATTTGCCTGGGAGCGCACAGGTAGATCTGAATGCAAAGAAAAGCTCTGCCCAGCAGACTATTTTGCATTGCTGGTCACAGAGGGACAGTAAAAAATATCAAATGTACTCAGGAGATAGGATAATATGATGTATTCTAGCTAACAACATTCTACATATTGTAGCTAGCTAGCTAATTCACTGCAATTTAGCCATAACTATCAATATAACAAGGTAGCAAAAAACAGTCCTGTATTATGTTAGTTAAAGTTTGTTTTAATAGTTCCCATTATTATCAATAACAAGGTTGTTCACACTAAATTATGTGTACAAGTTTTAATCAGTTACAGTGTACATTAATTTGGACTATTATTATGCCCTGTGTAATTTGTGTTAACGAAACAATCATTTGACCATAAGTGGACAATACATAGATTAGACAGATGGATGGATGGGTGGATAGATAGATAGATAGATAGATAGATAGATAGATAGATAGATAGATAGATAGATAAGCAGAGAATAATTTTGTAATGACACTGCAGATGTAACAAAAAAAAAAAAAAAAAAAAAAAAAACCAACACAGTAGAACCAGAATAAACACTGGCAAGATGCAACTATTCCAAGATGGAGTAATTTACTAATGGATATGTTTGAATTGTTTGACTGGCCACTTTACACAATAAATTGGGTACATAAGTATTTTTCATCATACAGTAAAAAAAAAAAAAAAACAACAAGGGAAGCTTATGAATGCCTGTGCAGCCTTAGCTTTCAAATTAGCGTCAATTCAGGATGGCAACTGCTTGAATGGTGGGTTCTTTATTATTCTTAAAGAAAAACAGTACAATGACAAACTCGCTTATATTAAACACAGAACTTTTGAAACCAAATCTTCTACCCTTCGTCTCGTCAGTCAGCTCGCCTCACTCTCACTCGTGCTCAATGAAGTCTGACTCCTGCTGATCTGTGCTGTAACTCTGACTCATTTGGCTCATGCTGAATTGAGCAGATGCATTCAGTTTTTTATTGTAGTATCTGTTCTCTAACTAACTGATCATATGTATTACTATAAAAAGGCAACAACAACCGGGGGGGTCCACGGTTGGGAAAGTAATGTAATCATGTGCGGCCCAAACACCGGGAACGCTGTCTATCAGAGAAAACCTAGTGACTGTCCTTGCAAACATCCTCATAAGTAATCATGAGCAGTATTTTGTGTGTTTATAAAGTTTTAACTTTGCTTTCAAGCAGCTGAAGGTTCTGTCTTTTAGCTAGCAATACTAACATGCTAATATGAGAGCTTACAGCTCATAAAAGCTCATTACAAAGAAAATAGGACATCGACTGCGTTTGGGAACATCTGTATTATAAATTCTTTATTCTAATATTTTGAGATACTGGATTTTTGATTTCCATGAGCTGTAAGCCGTAATCATCAAGATTAAAACAAAAAAAAAAGGCTTGAAGTATTTCACTTCATGTGTAATGAATCTAGAATATATGAAAGTTTCACTTTTTTAATTAAATTACGGAGAGAAAAAAAAAAAAACTTTTCCACTCTATTAATTTTTTTTAGATGCACCTGTAAATATTCTAATCTTACTCAACTTCACCTATTGAACCTTTAGAGGGCCAGTCTTGCCAAAATTTCGTCAAATCTTACCTAATGCAACTTTAACTTCGAAAACTCAGCAATGTGAGTGTAGTATAACAAGGTAAAGTCATTCAACCAAGCTGACAATTAAGCGGAAAGGAGACAAATATTAAGAGTTAAGTGCCACTTAAATGAATCCACAAAAAATCATAGCTAACTGAAGAAATTATGAAGTTATATGAGACTTCATCACCCACTTTGGAGGACGGGTTCACCTGTAGCTCTGTAGTCACAAGCTGTTATATAGATCGCTTTAAAAAAAGACATGTACAATGTAAGAACAAGAAAGGGAATATTTTATATGTTCATTATTTGCTTTGATTGTTGCTGGGGACTTTAATAGGGCGAACATAAAGAAAGTTATTCCCAAATACTACTAGCACATTAATTTTCACCCACACACGGTGATAAGACCTTAGATCACTGCAATTCAACAGTAAAGGACAGTTATAACCCCCCACCCCCCACCCCCCCAACTTTACTTTCGGCAAAGGTGACCACATTAGCATATTGCTCTTACCTGCCTACACACAATGTCTCAAAGAGGAAAAAACATTTCTTAGAGCAGTTCAAAAATCGAGTGAGGATGCTATCTCCAGACTGCACAACTGCTTTGAATATACACAAACTAGCAAATATTTCACAATGCAGCAGGAGACAACATGAATGAATACACAGACTCTGTGATAACTTATATCAACAAACGCACAGAGGATGTTGTCCCAACAGTCAACGTAAAGTCTTTTCCCAACCAGAAACCATGGATCAGTGGAGAGCTGCGTGCCAGGCTGAGAGCTTTGTTTAAAAATAAAAAAAAGGTTAAGGTTAAGGTGAGAAATAAGGTTTCTTCCAGTTGAGGTAATAGACGCCTTGTTAAATATCACAAAAACACCAAAGTAAAACCAAATACATATATTAAAAATCACAGGGAAAACCAGAACATACATTATTTAATTGGTGAGTAAGTGAATAGGTCACAGAAATAAATCCATAATAATAAGTAAACGACATCAAAAAATTTAAATGTGACTAATGTACTGTTGAGTCACTTATTGAATATCAGATTAATATTTCTGGCACGTAGGACAGCAGCAGGCAGACTGTGGTCATTGGCTGCATCTGAATATCCCTACGGTGTAACAGGGTAGCTACTAAAGCAGTACATCACAGGAGTAGTATGTCAGAATTCTCAGGATTCATAGTACAGTAGGCGAGATATACCCAGAAGACCTACTGCTTCCGCTGAGATTCTGCAGTCTGGAACCACTGGACACTGTGGATACTGCGCTATCCCATAAGGCAACGGGACTGGCAGGGAAGAACTGTCAGAATCTGCACCATGTAGAACGTCTGGTTTGTATTCAAGCAACTTGATCGTACTGTATCAACGGTTGAGCAGTAGGTACTGAATCGAATGCAGTAGGTACTGGTACTGGCTACCTTATGCACATCAATATTCTGATATTAATTGGAATTTGGTAATATTCTATTTAGTATTGAGTCATGTAAATGCCACATATCACCCTGCAGTTCTTGCCTCGTTTCCCACTGAAGCTAAGCAGGGTTGAGCCTGGTCAGTACTGTTGGCTCGAATTTAGCCTATTACCCAAAAACATTTAAAATTCAACTTAGAAGCCAATACTCACATCTACCTCTGAGACCAGTTGGAGATAGAAAAAATACACCAGCCGTGAGTGAGAAGAAGCAAGGGTCCAGCTTTATTGTTTCATTCCACCACACGAGATCCACACCGATGAGAATTCTCAGAAGTGATCCCCAATACCCTGAGCTTAAGCTCCAGTATTTATACTGTATTTACACACTAGATAACCCATAGGTTTCCAGAAAAGGCCTATTTCACTTACCCATAGAATTGAAACCAGGGGTTTTACTTTACACATAAAATCAGAACCCAGGCATTTCCAACAACCCAGGAAACAAAAACCCAGTGTTTCTATTTACCTAGGTTTTCAAAAACCAGGGTTCTCTTTTACCTAGGTTTTCAAAAACCAAGATTCCCATTTCCCTAGGTTAAAAAAATGACGTAAGCAAGACGACTAAACAACCGGGAGGGACCTTGGTCTTATCGTTATCTCGAGGGGGGGGGGCAGCCACCCTTATAACTGGCTTTCTTCATGGTTCTCTAAAAATTAAGGCTTTCCTTGCGAGACGAGAATCTTCACCATCTGAATCATGAGTAAGTTATATTTTCCTTTTTTTCCTGTACTTCTCATTTATAATTTATTTTCATATTTGCACTATATTTCTCAGTTTATATATATTTATACTACTTGAAAAGCGGTTTACTGTACTTCCAACTTCTTAATATCATTACAGTTCTACTGTCCTGCATATCCTACTATTCTGTTTTTTATAGAGTTTCTCTATTACTATAAGATTCTATTAAAGTTATTCATGTGTGTGTATGAGGAAGAGAGTGTGTGTGTATGTATGTTGTGTCTACCTGCCCGCCCTTGACTGCACGAGTGTGTGTGTGTGTGTGTTTTAGCACTCCTCAGCTCGTACACTTCTTTTTGACTTTTTTTTAACTATTACTGCTCTTAAATTGCTCGTAATTCCAATCTGTCAATGTCCGCCTAATCCCGCTTCTACGTGTCAAGGTGCCCGTTTTTCCTTCTTCTCCCTTATGTTTATTTTATGACATTTTTTATCCACAACATTTCCCCCTCTGAGGCTGTGACGCCTCATACACTACCTTAATTAAGCGGGTATCTGTGGAGGAACTGGTTCTGCCGCACCCCATGGCCGTCCCCCGCTAGCTGTCGGAGGATTACTCTAACAAGGCCATAATCCCTGCGCCCGTCGTCCCCGTAATCCAATGGGTCCCTTACATTAACCACTTCTACGCAACACTGATCCGAACAGGAGCTGAGGAGGTTTTGTAGACCTGGTGGGAGACGTGCTAGTGTTGTGCGCCCTGGGGTCTCATAGTAGATTGGCAGCTGGAGAATGGGCCTTAGGACCCCCCTACATCCACTTTGCGCCGGACATGTGTAGATGTACCTAGCCATAACTCTTAACCCTTAACTTACTTCTCCTTTTAACTATGTATATATATATATATCTCATTTCGAATTTAACTACCTTGATTATACGTTTGTTTGCCTACATCGATTATAAGATTAAATGAGTTCCCCTAATCATTTATTACTACTACTACTGCCATACGTATGAGTACACTACAGTAACTAACTACTTGATCTACACGTCCCTATCTTTCTCAACTAGGCCTGTCAGCCCACAGTTTTGTATTTGTCGGGACCTGCAGATTCTTGCTTCCCCTCAAAAACCAAACCCCAGTCTTTCGCAGTCAGGGGTGGGCGAAAAAACCTCTTACGAGGAAAAATTCCCACCCTGCCAGCACCATGTGCTCAGCAGCACCATTATACTTTTCTGTGCCTGATTGCGTCACACTTTTTTGCCCATCACATTACATGTCATGTCACATATCACAGCATTTTATAACACTCGGCATAACAGTCTCTATTGGCAGTATCCCTCTGTATTCCAGTTGTCTTCGGCTCAAGCACTTTACGTACTGTAGAGAACCACCCTTTGGGGAGAGGTTAGGCTAGCACTTACACCCAGGGTATGGATCATCACATCTTCTTCTCACCCCTCAGGGTTCAGTAGATCTGCAACACAAATGAACATATAGAAAACACCAATAGGTCCCGTTTGTCTCGGATAGGCCCATTACCTTGCCACTACCTTGTACAAACGGGTCCTTGCGCCCCCTTTCCCATCAGTCCTGGCTCATGTCCCGTCTCATGTTCTCGTAGACGCTGGTGTTGCTGCTGTCACTGCTCATTGACCCCTGTCTGTCGCTGCTGTCGCTGCTCATTGACCCCCGTCGCCTGGTCTCAATCACCACCCCCCGTTGAGGCGGTAACGCCTCACCCTTAACAACATACTGGCCAGAAAAGGAGGCTGAGGACATCACCATCCGCCGTGCGCAGGGGATCACACAGCAGGCCACCAGAGCCATAAGGAGAAGGAGGACGAACAGGGACGCTCCCAAGCGGGTCAGGGTAGCAGTCCAATCTCCAGAAAGAAACCAGGAGAGCCACGGCGGGAGGCGGAGACTAGACCCAAAGCCGGAGTTAGCCGCTTGCTCCGTCTGGAGGGCTTGTAGTTGGCCCAGGACCTTGGAGAGGGCTCCCTCAGAACCAGTGTGCAAAGGGATTGCAGCACAGCACTCGGGACCAATCATTGTACAGACACCTTCCTCCGGGGCCCGCATCTGGTCCAGGACAAAACGGTTCTGAGCAGCCATGAGGGAAGTGGCATGGAGCTGATCACGGACCAGTCCGAGAGCACTCAGCGAGTAGTTAATGAAGCGTTGCTCGTTGTACCACATGTAATTAATCCATGCCACGTTGCGGTTGATCTGCACGGCCGGGAGCAAAATAGACGCTACACCACTGCCAACGGCCTCCATGGCTCTGTAGCGAGCAGGAACGCCAACGGGGGTACCCCCAAAGTCAAGATGGACGGTCTCATCAGCAGCCCAGTCAGAATAGTTCGCTGCATCAGCGTCACGGACATACTGAGTCCATTGGGCCACGTCGCGGCGTGAACGGGACCGGCCGGATGACGGTCGGTCAGCCACCAACAAAACACGGGTCTTACCATCCAACCTAACCGGGGCGCAGCATCCCTGCCACTCCGCAGGCAAGGTCTGGCGTACACGTTGGCCCCCGCAAAACCAGAACACATCCGCAAGGGGAACAGTACCACCACTAAGATCAGGTAGGGGAATTACCACGTTGGGGGTGCATGGGGGTGAATCACAACCAGAGGGGGTTTCAATTTGCAAATCATTAGCGAACAGGGAGACATTACATCGGGCAGACATATTTCCCACAGGATATACGCCAACAGAGGAGCAGAGGCAGATGGGAAAGAACGAGGGCAGAGATGGTTGGACGCGGACAAAAGTCGACACTTGAGTGGTTACAGGGTGAAACAGGCATGAGGAGCTTGCATTGTGCATCCACGATGGGCCAAAATCAGCCGAAAGGGCCCCAAGGAGGCACACAGTAGGACACAAAAAATCAACAGAATAGGGGTTGGTGAGACATTCTGTGAGGTTCCCCATAGGCAGCATAAAATGGGGGGTGAGGCTACGATCATGACATACGAGACACGAGCGATCCGTCACAGATCGAGCAGTGTGGACCATCCATGCCATGTACATGTTACTCTGCTCCTCCGTGAGCGAAGTGTTAGCGGTAGAGATTGAATAATATTGTAATTTCATTAATTTATGTGCGATCGGAGTTGACATCGGGGCAATGAGGAGGGGGTGGAGAGCCCGGGATGCGAAGGGTGACCCTGTACTATCATGGTAAGAACATGCCGTAGCCGAGCAAAGGAACGGTAGCCACAGGGGGCCAATCGTGGGCAGCTCGAAGGAGCACCTACTCGTCCGTGCCCTACCAGTAATTCTAAGATGTCCTACGCGAATCTCCACAGACCGAGCTGGGGAGAAAGTGAATGAGGCCAAATAGGGACTTCTCCCAATCAGGGACTCTTCATGGGCGAGTCTAAGGAGAGCTAACGCGCACATCGAGCTATGGGAACCTATAGTGGAGCCAGGGGCCGTCCAGGATCGAACACGCCTAATACGAGGATAGAGGGCTGTGCGGGAAGTAGCAGTCGCTAGTGGGCGTAATGTATGATAGGAATCCAGGGCATTTCTTTTAAACATTGGGTCGTAGAAAAAGAAAAAGAGTACTATTAGCCCTGCTGTAAAAATCAGTTTACCCACATACGTGCTACTATTCTGTGGAGCTTGTTCCACCGGTCCCCTCCGGAACCGGGGGTAGGGGAGTGCGCAAGGATTCATGCGGAGACTGACGTTCAGGAGTAAGCTCGGGTAAGTTCAACTGTGCTGCTAGAGACTGTAGCGTATCTGAGTTGATTAGGCTCAGAGGCAAAGCGGTGTCGTCAAGGTCCTGACAGAGAGTGGCGAATGTAGACAGAAAATCCTCCGTTGCTGGGGTTACAACTTCCTGTGGGCAGATAACTACACCCGTCACTTCTATTTGGGGCGTGAGAACGGTGAGGCTACTGGCATCAGACTGAGACAGTCTATCGAGTTTTTCCACAGCTCGCCGCTTGTTCTGGGCTCGAGTGCCGTAGGCAGGGCTCAGGGATGCACCCGAATCACTGTCACTATCAGTGAACACCACTGCCCCAGTGGGCTTCCTTGTACTGTCTAGTCTTGAGGTCGATGGTTGTTCGTCGGTAGTGTCTTGCAGTAGCGGTCCCTTACCTGGTTCGGCGCTGCTGCAGTGGTTCAAGTGATACCAGTAATTCCTCCCCTCTACTTTCACAGCCGTGGGGGTTGCAGCGACCACGGTGAATGGTCCTTCCCGACGTCCCGCAAGGGGGCTCTTTCTCTTGAAAACACGAATGTATACCTGGTCCCCCGGTGCCACTAGGCGCACGTCCTCCCGTACCTCGCTCTCTCCATGGACTGCCTCACGAACCTGTGAATACAAATGTCTATGGATTTTGGTGAGGGTTCGCACATAATCCTGCATTTCGTCCTCCAATTGTGCCAAAGACGGCCCTGTGTATGGACCTCGGGTGAATGCCATAGGCATTGGGTGCCCAGTAAGCATTTCATGAGGAGTCAAGTGCGTCATACGATTGGTCTGAGAACGCATCTTCATCAAGGCCAGTGGTAAGGCCTGTACCCAGTTCAGGCGAGAGCTCTCGCATATTTTTGCCAGTTTATTAACTAGGGTACCATTCACTCGTTCTACCATGCCCTGGGATTGAGGATGATACACACATCCTAGCTTATGATCTATCCCCAAGGCAGATGCCACATTGTCAATGACGTTATTCACAAAGTGGGTACCGTTGTCCGAACTCAGAAAATCTGGAATACCGAACCGGGGAATGACTTCGCGACATAAAAATTTAGCCGCGGTCCTTGCATCTTCCTTGGAAGTTGCAGTTGCTTCCACCCACCTGCTGAAGCGGTCTACTACTACTAGAATGTAGCGCTTCCCTTCTTTCCGGTTGTCTGCTCCCATGTCTACATAATCCATCATTATATGCCGGAATGGCCCTGTCGGCGGGGGAATATGTCCTAAAGGAGCAGTGAAGCTCTTTCGCACATTGTTCTTGATACACACTTCACATCTATTCAACGCATAGTCCACCATACTGGCCAGAAATGGGGACCACCATTCCTGACGGATTTTTCGGATAGTTTCGGTTCTATGGGCATGATCCAAGCCATGGGCTTCTTTGATCAAGAGCGGGAGGTAACTGGCTGGGGCTATACACAATCCTTCTATGCTGCGCCACAATCCAGTACCCGCCTCTTTTCTCGCCCCCCGTTTTATCCACGCCGATACTTCAGCCACACCTGCGGTGTTCTGCAGCTCCACCAAGTGGGCCACATTGTCTACCTGCGGATGCCGCATCGGACTTTCCCCAGGCTGAGTTAGGGCCATCATCTGCCCCGGCCCTACGGCAGCTTTCTTAGCTGCCTCATCCGCCAGTGAGTTCCCTTTAGTGATAAAGGAGTCATCGGTCCTATGTGCCCTGCATTTCACTACAGCTAATTTTGCGGGCAATGTCATAGCATATAGTAAATCTGAAATCGCCTCCCCGTGGGTCACGGCGGTCCCATCTGCCCGCTGGAATCCCCTTTGAGCCCAGATTGGTCCAAACACATGGCAGACTCCATGAGCATAGGCTGAGTCCGTATATATATTGCAACTCTCATTACGGCCCAAATTACATGCAGCTGTCAACGCCCGTAGTTCAGCTAGCTGGGCCGAGCAGGGTTGGGGGAGCGGAACACTCATCACTACCTCAAACGTCGCCGGGTTTCGTCGTGCTTCTACTACTGCCAACCCAGCCTTATTGCCCGTATCAGTACGATAACAGGAACCGTCCACAAAATACGTATGCTTAGCATTATCAATAGGGCAGTTCTCCAAATCTGAACGCGCTTTCAAAAATATCTCTGATACTGCTACGCACTCATGGGGTATACCATCTATCGGGGTTACCAGTTTATCGGCCGGATTCACCGTGGTGCACCGTTCTATGGTGAGCTCCGGGGCTGACAGAATGGAGTCATATCCTGTTCGACGGGAGTTCGTTATCACAAAGGTCTGACTCGTTAGGAGCGCATGCAGTGCATGGGTCGTATATAATGTAACTGGGTGCCCCATGGTGATTGAGGACGCTTTCTGATATGCAAATGCGGCCGCTGCCAAAGACCGATAACAGGGGGGCATCCCTTTTTCCACGTTATCAAGAGCCGTGCTGTAATAGGAGATGGCCTGTTTTCCCATCCCTTGTTGCTGCTGAGTTAGGACGGCCGATGCGTACCCCTTTCTTTCGGATACATAGAGGTGAAAAGGTTTGCTATAATCTGGGTTAGCCAATGCAGGAGCGGTCATTAAGGCCATTTTAATATCTGCGAGTGCAGCTAGAGCTTCAGGAGTCCAGACGAGGGGGGCATTTGGCTGTGATTGGTCTGCTGCCTTAATCATATCCCGTAATGGTTGGACCCGCGAACTCACATATCCATGGACGACTGAACCCCGCCATTCCTAGAAATGCCAACATCTGTCGCACGGTGGTTGGCTGTGGGGCCTTGCGTATGGCCTCTACATGCTTTGGTGCTATAGTACGGCTTTCTCCCTCTAACACACGACCTAGGTATTCCACCTTTTGTCTACAAAATTGCAACTTTTCTTTACTTACTTTGTGGCCATTTTCGGCCAACATTCTTAGAACCTTTAGAGAGTCGTGCTGGCATTGCTCTTTAGACGCACTACAAATCAAAAGGTCGTCGACATATTGCAAGATGGTGCTACGGCACTCCAGGGCTGAGAGGTCTTGAGCCAGTACCTGATTAAATATGGATGGGCTTTCACAGTATCCCTGCGGAAGTCTAGTGTATGTGTACTGCTGCCCTTCGTATGTGAAAGCAAACAAATGCTGTGAGTCTGGGTGCAGTGGCACGCTAAAAAATGCTGAGCATAAATCTATGACAGTATACCATTTGGTCCCTTCTGGAATGTTCGACAATAGGGTGTGTGGGTCTGGCACTACTGGTGTTTCCGGTATCACAATTTGGTTAATAGCATGCAAATCATGTACTAGCCTCCACTTCTCTGAGTCAGGTTTTCTAACTGGAAAAATGGGGGTATTGCACTGACTTCGCGTGGAGATTAGAACTCCGGCCTCTACCAATCCGTGTATTGTGGGCCGTATGCCTTCTCTAGCTTGCACTGACAACGGATACTGTTTCTGGTAGGGCAACCTTGCATTCTCTTTTACCTTAATCTGAGCTAGGTCGGCGGATTTAACCAACCCTACGTCGGTCGGATGTTTTGTCCATAGCTGTTCTGGAATAGTTTTCAGTATTTCCTCATTGTCCTGATCTTTTGCTGCCTTAACTGCCATTTGTAAACCACTCCGGTCCGTGTTCGTGCATATGCAGACACTAGTGGCCACGGCGGTATCAACTGCTGTTACTGAGATTCGCACAAACTTTCCATCAGGCGACTTGTGCAAGGATGGATTGGTAGTTGGCTTCCACTCTTGTACTTCTTTCGCCTGCCCTATCATTGGCTCTACCTCTTCCCGTTTGGTGACCATGAGTGTGACATGGGGCGCTGTCCCTTCCAGCTGATACCAGTTAGCGATTCTATCTGGGAGCTTTATAATAGCCGCCACTCCCTGTGGGCCGCTTATTATTTCCATGGTTTTAATGTCCATTACTTGTCCCTGTTCCATGTCCTCCCAAAGCTGAGCATATTCCTGGTCTCGTCCACCGTCATCATTTTTAATAGTGCAATATAAAGGGGCCTCCACTTCGGTGCAATCGGGCCGCATGTACTGTAACCATGGTTTCCATTCTGCGTATCTGTGCCAGAGTTCCGAGTTAGCTGGATCGGACATCTCTAGCCAGTATACCATCCTCACATTACGGGCGGTGCTAGGTGGCTCGTGCAACAGTAAGAATTGTGTGGATATTGATTTGGGGAACGTCACCCAAATCCCAGTCGCTTCGCACTGTATCTGAGCTCCCAACTTACACAGGGCATCACGTCCCAGTAGGTTAACAGGCGCTCCTGGCGAATATAACAGTGGTGCTTGTATTGTCACACCATCCAGAGATAGTTCTTGAGGCTCGGTGAATCGTAAGGTCTGTATTTTTCCTGAGAAGCCCATAGTTTGAATAGCCTTACAGGTGAGGGGGAGCTGTGAACCTTCTTTCCCTATACTTGAATATGTAGCTCCAGTGTCGATCATAAAAGGTGCTTGCAAGGTGTTTCCGATCGTCACTGTAACAGTTGGCTCTTGTTCTGGATGCAGTGTGGTGACGGACTGCATGAGCTCCCCCCCGGGCTTCTCTCGGCCTCCTCAACTCTGGCTGGGTCCCGGCTCCCCATAGGGGCCATACATGGGGCCACCTTGGGGTACTGGGGGTAGCGGTTGGCACCGAGGTGGCATTCCATAGCTCTCCGGTGCTCTCGGTCCAAGCACCTGACCTCTTCTTTCAGCCCTATCCACGCGGTCTCCCCAAGTTGGTCGTGGGACATGTGGACAATTTCTCCTGAAGTGGCTAGGATCACCGCATCCCCAACACCCTTCAGTTGCCATATTTGGCCTGGGCAAAACTCGACCCCGTCCGTATCCTCGTCCCCTCCCCCAGGCAGGTGGCATTCCCGGGTGCATGGGGGCCCTCATATGATATATGTAATCCATCTGGTCGGGGTGCAGCATAGTAGTTATGTGTGGGACTTGCTGTTGTGGGTGGGTTTGGTATCCCTTGGCCAACAGCATAGGGTCAGCCTGTGCTGGGGCTGACGCTTGTGTATGGGGCACCATCACTGCCGCTTGTTTAATGTGCTCCCTCCTCCGTTCCTTCTCTTCCTGTTTAGTCCTGGTCAGTTCGCCGAGCTGTGCTTTATAGAGTTGGCTCATTAGGGTTTCAGTGGCATCTTTAGCTTCTTTTTTCAGCTTCCTGTGTTGCTCCACGTGATGGGTCACATGTGCCAGAAATGAAGCCCATTCCATTGCGTTGAGCCCCACCACTTCCTCTAACTTCTTCTGTACCTCCCCAGGGAGAGCCTTCTTCAATAGCAGTTTGAACAGTCCCACACTTGCCACTGAATCGTCCCATTTGGCACCCGTTTCATCCCTCCATTTATCTTGAAACTTTTGTATGAAGGTTATCACGTTTTCTTCGTCTTTCAGTTTTATATTTTCAAGCTTCCCAGGGTCCATCTTAGCCGGATACATACTCCTCACAGCATCCCATATTTCTTGTCGGTATAGGCCAAACGGGATGGCATCAGCCTTGGGGTCGTCTATCAAATCCCTGTGTTCTGCCCCATCGAAAATTTCTTCAGCCCGTCCCTTGCCCACTGTTTGGCAGAGAATGGCTTTGATATCGCCTATCGCCAGGTGCTGTCCTGATGTTTTTTCCTCAAACTGTGTAATCCATTTCTGCCCCCCTTCACACATGTTGGGTAATCGTTGAATCAGGCCCGTTAGGTCCATGAAACTCCAGGGTGCATAATGTAGGGCTTTTCCTTTAACCATGAGGGGCATCTGAGTAAGGCTGGGCTCCGACTGGGAGCGGGCATGCGCCAAGCACGCTGTGACACCAGGTTCGAATCTCACTGGGGGCCTCAGGCTTTCCCTGTTCCGTAGTGTTCTAGCTCCTCTAAGCTTCAAATCGTCCAAGTCCTCCTCCTCATTGACGTTTTGTTCAACTTTTCCTTCGTTGTCTGTTTCAGTCCCCTCGCTCTCAGTCCCCACTTGGTCGTCCAGTTCCATGTCTGAACTTACTTGCTTCTTCTTCTGCTGGTGATAGATTAGGACTTTTGAGGCCTTACTCAGGCTTTTCACATGTTTTCCTGCTGACTGGTTCAGTGCTCTTCCCGACCTTTGTGATTTTGACTCTCCCAAACGCGGCTTGTGCGCATACTTATTTTTCACAGCAGTCGCCATTTGGAACGCTTGACCTGCGAGATTTTTCAATTCATCCATTTTACCCACGCCGTATGATATCCCGTCCTCTAGCCGTCGAATCCTGCCCTCCAATTCCTTATCCTCCTCGACAGCATATGGGGAGAGCACCACATCCCCCTCTATACGGACCATTCGCCCCACATTGTCTCTCGGCTCACTTTTTCCTCCTCCTTTGGTATGTGGAGCCCCTCGTGCTCCGTTTCCACCCTCGTGCCCTCTCTCACTCCGACAACTTTCTTGATTGCCCCTGGTCCCATGCCCCTCCTGCTCCTGTATTTCCTCCAGTTCCTTGTCTTTGTGCTTGTGCACCATCGGCCGTGACCCTGGCCTCGGGGTGCTAGTGCTGGGGGGAATCTCCCTGTGCTCCGGCCACCCCGGAGTGCGGGTCCAGTTTTTCATATACTCCTGTAGTTCCCTGTCCCTCTCCTTGTTGCCTACCTGTGGGAGGTCCAGCCGTGGGCTTTCGTTCTCGACCGGGGTTCTATCCTCGTATCCGGCAGCTCCTTCCATTTTGATACGTTCTTCATCCTCCCGCATGCGATGCCTCATTCTTTGGTATCCGGTGAATGTTCCCTTTATGTCCACCTCAGTTTCCTTCCATTCATCTTCTCTGTCTTCCAGGTCTTGCATCATGTAGAGCCCGGCGGGTGGGGCACTTCCGACAGGTCTCACTGGAGGGCGGTACTGAGGATTATATGAGGGCGGGGCCTCGGCCAATTCCTCCTGAATGGCTTCTTTTATCTTTTTTCCTAGGCTTGCTTCCCTTTCTTCTTTCTTCCGTATCACCGCCTCTTTTCGTTCTCTCTGCCGCCTATCCTTCTCCTTCTCTTCTTTCCCTGCCTCCACAAACCAGTCCACTATCTTCTCTGTCTTCACACATTTCTCCCTCACTCTCAAGCCTTTTTTCTGTTCATTCCATACAGCTAATCTCTCTTTCATTATCTGGCATAGCTGTTCATCAAAAGTACCTTCCTCGGGCCATTTCCACTCACCACTAGTCTTCTCACTCCATTTTTTACAATAATGTCTAATGTCCTTCTCATCTGTACAGTGTTTGCTTATCACCCTCTCTATCGGGCTCATCTTTTTCTTACATTCAGCCATAACTCTGGTCGTGTCTCACACCTCTCAGCTCTTAAAGTCGGTCGCACACACCCCCTAAATCCACTAAGTTATGCCTCACAGCCAAATGTTTTCCTCCTACCTTGTCCGTTGTTCCCGCCTGCTTAGCCTATCTCGTACCGATTTATGCCCGCTTTTCCCTTCCGTCGGTACTTGGCCCAGCCAGCCTCCCTAGGGACTCACATACACTCAAAGTACATACACTCAATTTACTTATGATGATTAATTAACTAAGTTAAATGATTCAATTACTCTTATAAGTTTTAAGTTTAACTTTAGGTAATTCACACAGCCTCACACAACAGACAATTCTTACATGTTTACAATATTCTTAGACATAATATTTACCTATTCAACATTACCCAATTTTGGGTAATTAAACAAAAATTAAATTGTATTATTATTTGTCATTTAACTGAACAACACCTTCATAATTTATGGAATATAAATGAAAAGGTCCCAATGGACTGACTCCCTGATTTCTCAACAATTTTGTTATATATTACTGGTCTGGAAGTTCTTATTCACCCAATGGGCAGTCTGACAGATGCCTAAAATATTAAAAAACAAAAAAAAAATAAATGTTTTTTTTTGTTTGTTTGTTTACAATTCTTGCATGCTCCTCCAGTTTTTAAAACAGCAGTTATTGATACCAATAAAGTTATAATACACACAGTCACACTCAACTCACAGAAAGTCCATATCAGATTCAAAACATTAAAACAAATTTAAAAACAAAAATCTCACACTGTTCTATATTAGTCAGCTCAATCTGAAGTGCGCACACACACACATTTTTCTTCTTTTCCTTTTTTCCTTTCCACACAGAAGACAGGCCTGCTTGTGCAGATAAGAACAGATAGGAACACACACATACACCCCTTTCTATCAACAACGTCGGCACACTCATATACACATTGTGTCACACACTCTCTTACACATATTTAGTTATTACATACACACCATTGTGGTCTCAGAATATAAAACGCCTTCACACCAGCTCGCATGTATGAAGCTTACAGTCACATAAATTAAATACAACTTTTTCAAAAAAAAAAAAAATTATTATTATTATTCTCCCTTTTTTTTCCCCCTTTTTTTTCTTTTTCCCTAAATCTTATCAAGCGTCAAATGTATGGAGCTCTCTTGTTCAGAGCACTAATAAATACTTTTTCCCTGTCTCCAAAACTTACACGCTCTCACACCACACTCATATTATACATATTATAAGCACATATATTTTAAGCACACACATTTGTTAGTACATATTCCATTCATACACCGGGCATGCTGTATTGCACGACCCGGACCTGGGCCCAGGATTTATTCCCCTCTCTATCCAGCCCTGGAATCTAATCTATCTATCTTTTATCTAATCCTTTTCCAGCGGTATTAGGGGTCCCCACCAATGCAGCCACCACTAGACTGCTAGTCAAGTCTAGTAGCCGGTATCTGGGGTCTGAGGCCTCATTTTCCACCTGCTTTCTATCCCCGCCCTGGAGTATTTCTCTATTTCTCTACTCTTTTTTCTACCTTTTTTCCCTTCCTCCAGCGGTATTGCAGGACTTTCACTCACACAACACATATACCATTTCTTTATTACAATTATAAAAAGTACATTCTACAATCTACACTTCTCTCTTACCTCTTCTCACTCACTCCAGGTTCTTTTGGAGACCCACTTAGTCTTTCTTCCCACCCCGGGGCTTCTCCATCGTAACAACAGACCACTAAAACAGAGCTTTGAAATAACAGGCGTCTGCAATGCCTTTTCCTATACGGCCTGTCTGTTGCTTAGAGAGCGAAGTCCCACGGGAGAGATTCCAGACATATAGATCTTAGCCCAGTCCCATCTGGGGTGCCAAATGTTGGCTCGAATTTAGCCTATTACCCAAAAACATTTAAAATTCAACTTAGAAGCCAATACTCACATCTACCTCTGAGACCAGTTGGAGATAGAAAAAATACACCAGCCGTGAGTGAGAAGAAGCAAGGGTCCAGCTTTATTGTTTCATTCCACCACACGAGATCCACACCGATGAGAATTCTCAGAAGTGATCCCCAATACCCTGAGCTTAAGCTCCAGTATTTATACTGTATTTACACACTAGATAACCCATAGGTTTCCAGAAAAGGCCTATTTCACTTACCCATAGAATTGAAACCAGGGGTTTTACTTTACACATAAAATCAGAACCCAGGCATTTCCAACAACCCAGGAAACAAAAACCCAGTGTTTCTATTTACCTAGGTTTTCAAAAACCAGGGTTCTCTTTTACCTAGGTTTTCAAAAACCAAGATTCCCATTTCCCTAGGTTAAAAAAATGACGTAAGCAAGACGACTAAACAACCGGGAGGGACCTTGGTCTTATCGTTATCTCGAGGGGGGGGGCAGCCACCCTTATAACTGGCTTTCTTCATGGTTCTCTAAAAATTAAGGCTTTCCTTGCGAGACGAGAATCTTCACCATCTGAATCATGAGTAAGTTATATTTTCCTTTTTTTCCTGTACTTCTCATTTATAATTTATTTTCATATTTGCACTATATTTCTCAGTTTATATATATTTATACTACTTGAAAAGCGGTTTACTGTACTTCCAACTTCTTAATATCATTACAGTTCTACTGTCCTGCATATCCTACTATTCTGTTTTTTATAGAGTTTCTCTATTACTATAAGATTCTATTAAAGTTATTCATGTGTGTGTATGAGGAAGAGAGTGTGTGTGTATGTATGTTGTGTCTACCTGCCCGCCCTTGACTGCACGAGTGTATGTGTGTGTGTGTTTTAGCACTCCTCAGCTCGTACACTTCTTTTTGACTTTTTTTTGACTATTACTGCTCTTAAATTGCTCGTAATTCCAATCTGTCAATGTCCGCCTAATCCCGCTTCTACGTGTCAAGGTGCCCGTTTTTCCTTCTTCTCCCTTATGTTTATTTTATGACATTTTTTATCCACAACAGTACCTAGATTGGAGACCTTCTGAGGAAAACTAAGGTTGCTTCTGGAAGTGGTATTAGGGAGGCCAGCAGAGGGTGCTCACATGTGGTCTGCGTGGGTGCTAATGCCCCAGTATAGTCACAGGGACACTACTGTATACTGTAAAAACAGCACCGTCTTTTGAATGAGACGTTAAACTGAAGTCCTGACTCTGCGGTCATTAAAAATCCCATGACACTTCTCGTAAAAAGAGTAGGGATATAACCAATGTGTCCTGGTGAAATTCTCCCATTTGCCCTTATCTATCATGGCCCCCTAATAATCTCTATCCCTGAATTGACTACATCACTCTCCTTTCCTGTGCACCAATAGCTGGTGTGTGGTGGGTGTTCTGGTGCATTATGGCTGCCGTCGCATCATCCAGGTGGATTCTACACACTGGTAGTGGGTGAGGATATTTCCACCTCAAACAATGTAAAGCACTTTGAGCAACAACCATGTGTACAGGAACATTCCAATGCCTGTAAGCATATAAAAATCATACAAGGAATATGGCTGCATCCTGAATATAGACCTTACACAGAATTTAAACAGTGCATATAAACATATTCACAGTAAGCAATTTCACATGCAGCCATTGTCTGCTGTTGATCACACGTTCTGATTTTGCAGAGTTTGACGCGTCCCTGGATCAACAAGGGTGGTGCTTAAAAGGTCATGAAACACTAAACTACATTTTCTGAGATTTTAACAGAGCTGTTTTTGTCACACATCATAAAACACAATGAATCCATTAATTTGAATTGCAGGAGAAAACTGGTTAATTTTTTAGCTTTTTTCTGCTATTTTCGTCTTCCGGGTTTAAAATCTACATTGTGTCGATGCCACAGGTTGTGACTTGGCAATAAACAATTAACAAAATTAGTGTCTTCTTTAAACCAGGAAGTACACTAATGGTAATGTGTGCACTAAAACATGTGTCTTTGTATTTTTCCTTTAAGGTCCTTTGGTGTGCCCTTATTGACAAAAGAGTCATTGACCACATTGGATGATGGACATTGTCATAGACATTCAACTGAGGTAATTCTGTTGAAGAATCTAAAGACTGTATATGATAATATCCTTAGTAGTAATATTCTATTTTTTAAATTTTGTTAGGTCAATTTACAATTAATTAGGGCCTCAAATAAGGTGGAAATCTTTTATCTACCCAGTGCATTTTTAAAGTAAATTAAAAACCAGGTAGGAATTATTCATACAGTGCTGTGAAAATTATTTCTTCTGTTTTGGTGGAGATCTCATACTAAATTGTTTCAGAAATCAAAAAAAAAATCTAAGATAAAACAAAGGCAACCTGAATAAACACAAAATATAGTTTTTAAATGATAATGCTATTTACTGAAGCAAAAAAATGATCCAATACCAACTGGGCCTGTGTGAAAATGTATTTGCCCCCATAGGTGCCAATTCCCCAAATCTATGAAACTGCATTCATAATAGGGTTCCGCTGCACTAGACACAACCAGGCCTGATTACTGCAAACCCTGTTCAATCAAATCAACACTTAAATAGAACTTTTTCAACAGCATGAAGCTGGTTAAAAGGTCTTACCCATTAGCACACTATACCAAAGTTGAAATAAATTCCAGAAATGATGAGGAAGAAAGTAATTGAAATACATCAGTCTGGGAAGGGTTCCAATGCTATTTCAAAGGCTCTGGGACTCCAAAGAACCACAGTAAGAGCCATTATCTCTGAATGGAAAAGCTGGGCCCAGTAGTGAATCTTCCCAGAAGTGGCCGACCTTCCAAAATTCCTCCAAGGGCACAACAATGAATTTTCCAGGAAGTCACAAAAGACCCAAGGACAACATCAAAGGAACTACAGGTCTCTCTTGCATCAATAAAGGTCACTGTTCATGACTCCACTTTCAGAAAGACACTGGGCAAAAATGGCATCGATGGAAAGGTGGTGAGGTGAAAACCACTGCTAACCCAGGAGAACATTAAGACTCATATGAATTCTGCCAAAACACACCTTGATGATCCTCAAACCTTTTTGGACAGTAGTCTTTGGATTGATGAGTCAAAGATGGAACTGTGTGGAAGACAGGGCGTAACACAAACACAGAATTCCACAAAAAGAACATCATACCTACAGTCAAGCATGGTGGTGGAGTTTGATGGTGTGGAGCAACTAGAAATAATTGAGGGAAACATTAATTCTGCTCTCCACCAAAAAAAAACCTAATGGAGAATATCCATTGTTCAGTCTGTAACTTGAAACCCAAGCGTAACTGGATAATGCAACAAGACAATGATCCAAAGCATAGGAGTAATTCCACCTCTGAATGACTGAAAAAAAAGCTAAATTAAAGTTTGGAGTGGCCTAGGCCTAGAACCTTAAACGGGCAGTTCATGCTCAAAAATCCTCCAGTGTGGCTGAACTAAAGCAGTTCTGCAAAGAAGGGTGAGCCACTATTCCACCATAGTGCTGTGAAAGATCTCCAGTTATCGGAAGCATTTGGTTGTAGTTATTGCTAATAAAGGTGGCATGACCATATTTTAAGTTTAAGGGGGCAATTAGTTTTTCACATGCACGAGAGGTGTTGAATAACTTTTTTTTTTGCTACAATAAAATAAAAAATGTGCTATGGGTTTAACTCAGGTTGCCTTTGTTTTATTTAGTTGTATTTAGTTTGAAGATCTAAAACTATTTGGTATGAGATATACACAAAAACAAGAAATTAGGAAATACTTTTTCACAGTACTGAATGTTGTGAAAGATAAATGGATCATTAAATTCAATTTGAATTAGGGAGTTTCCCATGATATACTTGTAGATGCTATCTAGTCTTGCTTGGCCTTTGAAGAATCCATGCACTCTCATAATTATATAATAAATTGTAATATTAAAAATTTTTATTGTAACCTTCTTTACCATGTCATCTGTACAATTGTAGTGGATTTACAGATGTCATCAGCTGGACAAAACATGAGGACATTTTTTGTAAGGACTACCTCTTAATATTTGAGAATGTTCTTGGGTGAGAACTTGACATTATTTCTTTACAGGATGTTATAACTTCTTATTACATGGCTCTCTGGAAAACCCAGATCTGATTGGTCAATTGTACCATAGCAGTCTGATAATAACAACTGCACATCTGTGGATTAAGTGATATCAGAGCGATCATCTGGGCTGCTGTACCGGTGCTACTTAACCGTTTCATGTATCACTGCTGTCTGATAAAAATTTACTGTAATAAAGTATTTCAAATCTATTCTCACATCAATATTTCTTGTCCAATTATTTGCTTATGTATCAAGTAGTCATGTAATAATCAGGATAATATACATTCAGCTGATTATTGCTAAATAAACTCATTTGATCCCCCTATTATTTTCCCTTAGAAAGTAGATAAGGAAAGTATTGTGCCCATTACAATTATATCACTGTTTATGACACACTACAGTTGCAGTCAAACTTATTCAACCCCCATTGTAAATCAGGTTTATTGTCAAAATTTACAGACTTTCAGCTGTTTGCACTGAACAAATCAAACAAATGCAATTGAAAGAGTTCAACACAACGAATGCTTCATCTGGTTTCTACAAATTCAACTGAAAATGCAACTTATAATGAATGTAAATGTTGACAGTAAACCTAATTTGCAATGGGGGTTGAATAATTTTGATTGCAACTGTATATGCAGTTATCAAAATCTATTGTATTTATATTGTGTACTTATGTTGTTGTTTTTTCTCTTCAGAAATCACTCGATTTCTCATCACTGTGTGCTTCCCTGAAACTGATGAAGTGGAATACATCAGAAGTGGGCAACAATTGGTGCAAAGGAAGAGGTAGATATCTAAAGTTGAGGTCATAACTTTACATACCCCTTGCAAAATCTGCAAAATTGTAATAAATTTTACATACCCCTTGCAGAATCTGCACTTAACTTTACATACTTTACATACCCCTTGCAGAATCTGCAAAATTGTAATAAATAAATAAATAAATAAGAGGGATCATAAAAATTGCATTCTATTTTTTTATTTAGTCCTGCCCTGAACAAGCTATTTCACATAACAGATGTTTTCATATAGTCCACAAGACACAATAATAACTGAATTTACACAAATGAACCATTTCAAAAGTTTACATACGCTTGATTCTTAATACCGTCTGTCGTTACCTGTATGATCAACTACTGCTTTTATGTTTTTGTGATAGGTGTTCATGAGACCCTTGTTTGTCCTGAGCAATTAAACTGCCCACTGTTCTTCAGATAAATCCTCCAGGTCCTGCACATGGACCATTCGACAGACATAATGCAACGCCAGATCTGTTTTTTTCTTCCCAGTCCATCCACGAAGGGATCAAGTGCTTTGTTTCTCTTTTGTAAGTTGATTCAGATAAAAAAGCGAATAAATTAAAAGTCATATAAATGTGAGATATGAGAAGTGATATAAATAAAAGGAGGTCAGGAGGTGCCCTGCTTCCCCAGTAGGAAGAAGAGAGGACGGTTTGTCACCATAAGTTAGCAATTTAGCTCATGTTAGTGTTAGTAATTATTTCATTGTGAAATTTAAATCAATACATCATGCTGAGCAGGGACACGTGTGAAATGCAACACTTTACAGACATGCCCTTCCCTCGACAAAATGAATGACGTCAGAGGGACTTTGATGAGACATGCCTTGAAGACTGAAACTCCAAAATCTGGTGCTCAGACCGGATGGTGTCACGTGATCACTCGGCAGCTCAGTCGCGGATCCATGAACTTGTCGAGCTCGAATGTGTCTTTTGGTTTGGAGGCGGATGGAGCTGAGGAAAGCACTTCCGGTCGGTCGGGGGTGTAAACACAGGCAACAGGAACGTTAGCTGTAGAGTGCTACGGTTTCGGTACTGTAAAGGATGGAGCTAAGGCTCTCAAATAGTTGTCATAATTGTGCGCTTTGGCTTTGCAGCTTTGCGTTATGTGCCATCATAGGTAAGTTAAATATTTATAGCAATAGCAAAAAAAAAAAATATGTATATATATATATATATATATATATATATATGTATGTAACGCTAACTAGCGAGCTAACCCGATTCTGTGTTCACCGAGATCCAGCGCTAATCAGTTAAAATGCTAAGATAGCTAGCGCCTTTTCACTGGACTGCATTGTTGTCTAGCTAGTTCAGAACGTGTCAATGGGGTGATGATTATCTTGCCTGTATGGTTAAGTCACCATTTTAATCATTAATATTAAATTAAACGTAGATTCATTTTGCCCATAGATATATAAAATATATATAGCAATATTACAACACGTATATAGTGAGTGAGTGAGTGGCGGTTTCCTCTTTTCATTTTCGTTGTCTTATTTATAAACTTGTCGGTATTTAGTGGAGTTAATTTAAACGAAATAGAGTTTTAATATAAACTCGGATGTTTAGTTTTTCCTAGTAACATTAGCAAGCTAATTAATCTGTTTATGAACTTGGGCTAAAGCTAAGCATAACACGAGCTTCTACCTCCCCACAGTGTAGCTACCTCATAACACACGATATTATTATATGTAAGTAATGAGAAGCCAGTATTTACTGTTTAGCCTGAAGTCTTTACTAATTATTACTCAAAACTGACGGGTTAAAACATTTTACAGTTGGTCAGAAACTTCTTGTTGGTTAAATTAAATTATTAGGTTAAAAAACTGCAATGTCTAATCAATCCAAAGTGTCGTATATTCTCACCTCAGTGGGCAAGTGATGTAATCGTTGTGTGGCTGAACACTGTATAACACCGGTAACACAGACTATCACAGCAAGCCTAATACATGGCATCATGGACGCTATCAAATATCAACAGATATTAAATGAAAACCCGACTGCCTTTGCCAGAAAGCTAAAAATGAGTCATGGCTGGATCTTCCAGCAGGACAATGATCCAAAACATGCATCAAAATCAACACAGAATTGTTTACTGACCACAAAATCAAGGTCCTGTCATGACAATCCCAGTCCCCAGACTGGAAACCCATAGAAAACCTGTGGGGTGAACTGAAGAGGAGAGTCCACCAGCGTGGACCTCGAAATTTGAAGGATCTGGAGAGATTCTGTATGGAGGAACGGTCTCAGATTCCTTTCCATGTATTCTCCAACCTCATCAGGCATTATAGGAGAAGACTCAGAGCTGTTATCTTGGCAAAGGGAGGTAGAACAAAGTATTGACTAAAAGGGTGCCTGTAATTGTTGCACACCTATATTTAACACAGATTTTTATGATAAACCTGTGTTGTTTGAAATTGTCTGACATCCATGAGAACAGTGTATTTTGTGATTTAAAAAAAAATAATTTTTAAACAAAAGATCAAAAGGTTAAGCAATTAAGCCAATTTTCACAGCCTCCTTTGCTCATATTTTCCAAGGGTGCCAATATTAGTGGAGAGCACGGTACATGATTTGGGTTTTGCATTAAAGCATTAATGCATGTCACAAAAAGCAGGTTCATGATGATATGAACTTAATGTAATATAAATATAATAACCTTGATGATGATGAGTTGTGATTTTCACCACTGTAAATAATAAAATAAACAAATCATTACAGACCCTCTGGCTATGTCTTATGGACCTCACCTTGAGATCCACTGCTCTGTTACATAATGAGTAATGTAAACCGATCTACTGATCTATATCCCATATCACGCTAGATATTCCAAGTTAGTTTGTTAGTTAGTGCCAGGTCACAAATTGTCTATCTGAGTCAAGTCTCAAGTCCAGTGCATAGTCCTATCCAGAGTCTCAAGCAGTAAATTCCTGTGCTAAGCAATGGGTAACTATTATCTCTATGGTTAGCTCACAGCTTTAATATTTAACATGAAATTAAAAGTGAGTGGCAGCTTCCTCTTTTTATTTTCTAACATGTAGCTATTTGGTGGCATCAATAAAATAAAAAAAAACCTCTGCTTGTAACATTAGGAGGCTAGTTGATCTGTTTATGAACTTCGATATAGAATCTGGCTTGAGTATGAGTTTCGTCCAGAGTTCCTAGCTTCAAAAGTTCCAGGCTGCACCCGAATATCCCTACTACCCTACTATACAGTAGGCAAAAAGTAGTACACCAATGGAGTAGTGTGTCCAAATTCTCAGTATTCATAAAACAGTAGGAAAGAAATACCCAGATGACCTACTGCTTCCACTGAGATTCTGCAGTATGGATGCTGTGGATACTGCGCCATCCCATAGTGCAACGGGACTGTCATGGAAGAGCTCTCCAAATAAAAAAACGGAAGGCAGCGCATTGGTTTTTTTTAAGTTGTAGGTCACGTGACAGTGCCGACATGGCGGATGTTGTACGTCCGGTTTGTATTTGTACTACACTCATATACTGATCAGTACGTACTGTATCAACGGCCGAGCAGTCGGTACTGAATCGAATGCAGTCCCTACTGAATCACATGCAGTAGGTACGGTTGCGGTACGCAGTTTCGGATGAAGCCCTAGTCAAATTTTCTGTCTCTGTGCTTTTTTCAGCCTCAGTTGAGTCATGTGGTGTGGAAGCATTGCCTGTGAAGAATTGCAGAAGTTTACCTCACTGTGGAAGAGTATAGCAATAAATGTGCCTGTGAGAAAGATATTCTAAATGTGTTCCTATGCTTTTTATTGCACGTTTGCACTTTTTATTTTATTAACTTGTTCTAAATGTAACCAGTCTCACAGTGCTGTGAACTTGCCTATTGCATGAGCCAGGTCACTGACTGTATCAGCTGTGTCAGCTCATTAAAAATCTCTCTTGGTGTGTCTTTAGATGTGGTCTGCTATTCAACTCCACATGTTTCGCATGCAGCTGTTCTCTTTATCTTTTATTTCGATGTTGTTCGTTCCATGAGGGTGGCCACACCAGTTTCTTTTTCTTTGGATAGAAAAACAGTCAGTTTGGGATGGGCAGTTAGTGTCATCTGATACGAGTGTCAACAATTTTTGGCTGCTGTCAAGGAAGTCTGATGATCTAGAATAGAGAGAATTTGACAATAATGAGATGGGGGGGTTGTTTCTGCATGCAGCCGCAGTTAATGACTGTGTTAGTTAAAAAACGTTTATTGAGTCAGGTAGCATGAATACTCTATAATATGATGATACTGAGCTACTGTGAGTCTCCCTGACAGTTCTGTAAAAATAACTGTCAGTCAGGCTGTTTGGGTGGAAGTGTGAATACATTCGTATATGTAGAGAAATGACCTCATGCCCCAATGCCAGGCACAAAAGTAGTCAGATTGCAGAGTGATGTAAAGGAGGGAGGGTTGGTGTAAGCAAAGAAAGCAAGAGTCTGCCAGTGAAAGAGTCTATTATAATAAAAGAGGGTGAAATTCCACAATCATGCACTGTACAAATAGTACGAATCATACCCATTAGGGCTGGATGATATGGATATGATATATAATGTATGTATGTGTGTGTATATGTATGTGATGGATAGATAGATAGATAATCTTGATATTGTTTATATGGGTTAAATGCTTAGCTGTAAGCCAACTACACGACAGGTGTCACAAACACTTTTATTTATCAGACATTGATGAACATAAAGTGCAAATAGAGGGTTCCTCTTCCTGTTTGAGAATACACACAGCTGTGTGAATATCATAAATATTACATAAATATATAAAAACCAAAAATAGTCACATCTCAGTTCTCCTTCAATTGTTAACACAATAACAGACTGATTGAAAAAGTAATCATACAGGTTATCCTTTCCTGCTGAATAAGATATGCAGCATTGCAATAAAAAATCTTTATAAAATATATGAAATAAAATTATGCACATCTCTGAGAATACCTCTTCAGTTATTTAACGTTATTTAGCAATGTGGTTGGCTACCGCCTCCGTTATATCTCGCCACTTGGCACTCTTCTTTTCATAGGGCACACCCTGAGTAAATGAAGCTTGTAAAGAGGTTTGTTTTGGGGCAGAAAGGTTTTCAGTCTGGCTCACAACAGCACGGCCTCCACGAAGTTTAATACATTCTTCGTATTGTAGTTTTTGTCACGGTTGTAAATGGTGAAAGAGGTTTGTAGCTCTTCCACCACGTGTTGCGACATGTTTATTGCACGCTTTACATATCACCTTGCTCTGATGCTTATCCGATCTTTTCAACCCGAGCCATCTCCAAATGATTGAGGCTTTGTTTTACTTCTTACAGACTAGCTCATTGTTACCATCTTGCCTTGTGCCTGTGTCGTCCTCCATGTGGCGCCAGAAAACAGGAGCGAGTGAGTAGGGGCGGGGTTATGTGCGGAGTGTGAGAACGGAGAGACGCAAAAACTAGCGAGTTGAATAAGCTTAAATAAGTTTTAATGCAACATCCATCGATCTATATCTCGATGTTAACGATAGTCTCTCTTCTTCAATCGCTTTTGGAAAAAATATCGATATATCTCCAAAACTCAATACATCACCCAGTCCTAATACCATGCACAGCTAATACTCTCCAATACAATGGTAATCAATTTGGCAATTTCTTTGTTTTGTGAGTTTCATGTCTGACCACTCACTCCCATATGGCTGTGCCCATGACTTTAACTGCATTTAATCATACCTCTAGTCCAAAGTTTGACACTTGAGACATCGTGTGTGTTCATTATGCCATTACTTATTTCTTGCTTTTGTTTTCCATAGTCTAGATATCTACACCAATACATGCTTTCTTGTTTGGGGGTTTTAATCCATTAAACATGGTACACGGCAGTAAAATGAATTAACCAATCATGTGATCACCTTACACTGTGAATGTGAACATGAGTTCAAATCCCAGGAGTATCATAGTTAAGCTCTTTAGCATTTCCTGTAACCCATAACTGCTCCTATGTGTTGTTTGAACTGAGTCAAATGCTGTTTGTTTTTTACTCTGTTTCTGTCACAGGTTTGTATCCAGTTGCTTCTATAGAAGTGTACACTCCCGCTGAGATGTTTGTAGAAAATGGAACTACTGGAGTACTTAAATGTACTTTCAGATCGACTCAAGTGATCAGTAGTCTAGCATCAGTGACCTGGTCTTTCATCCCAGAGGGCTCTTCAGAGTCTACTGGTGAAACTGTAAGCATCCTTTTTTCTTCTTATGTATATGTGGTGCTATGTTTAGAATTGTAAACAGGAAGACCTTGAAAGGAAATGTAGTTTCAGACCGTATGAATATCATGTCGTCTTGTCATGTCACGTTCATAGAGCAGTCTGGTAAATATATCTTTCAGTTCTTTTTATATCTTTCTTTTTGTATAAGGAACTCAAATAATGTTCCAGTTGGCTGTTTAGCTGTTTCTTATTTGTCTTTGATTCATGATTCTTGAAGTGGCGTTTTCATCTAGAGTTACTGTCTCTTGAGTGGCATGTTGGTATCACTAAAGCAGGTTGTTCTGTGCCTGAAATGTCAAAATAAAGCCAATGGAGTCAAAAATAACCAGAGACACAGGCAAAACTGGTGTGTCTGAATCAATTTGGTGACTTAAGAAAGTAGAATACAGTGACCATCTTAGTAAAAACAAATGGCCTGAAGGAAAACCATTAGAAGAAACGACACCATTTTGGTTTAGCTTATCTTTCCTCAGCTGTTGTATTTATCTGGTCATATTTGCTTTTCAGATCTTCCATTATGCCGGTGGTAAAGGGTTCCCAGACAGCATTCAGTTTAAGAGCAGAGTTGAGTGGGCGGGAGACCTGAACAAAAAGGATGTCTCCATTCGCGTCAGTAAGATGCAGTTTTCCGACAACGGCACTTACTCATGCGATGTGAAGAACCCTCCTGATATAGCAGGCAAACCTTCACTGACTAAGCTCAAAGTTGTGCAGAAAGGTAAACAGTGATCCAGTGATTTCTCATCATATACCAAAACCTATGACATTAGATTGTATTGTGCTGCTCATACCGTAAATGCACACTATAAACGTATGTGGACACCTGATCCTGATCATCACACCCATGTGGGTCTTCTGACCTCAAATCCACTGAACACCTTTGGGATGAACTGGAATGCCTATTGCATACCAGACCTCCTCGCTCAACATCGATGCCTGAGCTCACTAATGCTCCTGTGGCTGAATGAGGACAAATCCCTACTGCCACGCTCCAAAATCTAGTGGAGAGCCTTCCCAGAAGGTTGGAGGTTATTATAATAGTAAAGGGGAACTAAATCTGTAACGGGGTATTCAAAAAGCACACAAAGGTGTGATTATTAGGTCTCCACAAACTTTTAGCCCTATAGTGTATCATAGCTTACCCCCTTGTAGTGAGAATTTTTTTGTCCGGTGATTTTGAAGTGCTGGATTAATTTTTTTTCCCCATCAAATTTGAAGACTTGTCTGATGCTGTCCACAGAGTCCCTGCCTCAGACGAGCCCAGCAGTGATCGTGGGCGCCGTCATCGGCGCAATCATCGGCGTCGCCATCATCGCTGTAGTTGCATATCTGTTAATACGAATGCGGTCCTCCCGTGACTACGAAGGGTAAGCTACGCTAAGAGTTTAATAAAGTACATTCCAAGTAGGCTTTATAATGTGTTTCTGAGGGACGTTTGATATGTTGTGGTGGAATTCCTAGGCTTAGTTCTATGCTGTGTATCAGACATGTTTGCACACAGCTGCAAATAGCCATAAAATAGATGTCTTTGGGATAATGATTTAACAACGATTAAGTTTGCAAAGGCCTTTGTTGCACGAGTCAAAGTGAATGAGCTCTCGCTGTCCTTCTCACATGACTAACAAGTGTGTACTTACTGGCACAATGCAAAGGGAGCGTGGTGTATTGTATCGGTTAGAGCACCACTGTGTGTAGAACCCAGTAACTTAATCTAACCTTGTATAATATTCTCTTATTTGATTTAACCAGAGAATAACTAACCATCTTTTTTTTTTACTGTGTAGGGAAGATTTACTGGTTTTGGCTATAGGTCTTGCGATACATTTAGACTCACCATTTTTGCGAGATGTCACTTTTTGCGTACAGTCTGCACGCTCAAAGGTTGTAGTCTGAACTCTCCAGGGTGAACATGGGCTCTTTGTGTTTTTAAGTGTGTCACGCATCATCATGCATTTCTTTAAGTTTGTTCTTCATTAACACATCCTCTTCTCATTGTCTGTCAAGCTCCTTTTGTGTTATTCTTTACCAGCATGTGTACTAACCCTAAGAGCAAGCATAAGAGGACATTTGAGAAACAGTGAAAGATTAAAGAACCAATCAGGCATTGCTGTAACCCCAGAGGCAACAGCATTAAAGGCTGTGCATGAGAGACTTTTACTACACCTTGTTAAAAAAAAAGAGGTCTTTTTGGAACATCATTGTTTCATCAATTCCTGCTTTAGAAAAAATACCTGTACTATATTGAAAACACATTATTAATATTTTATTTGATGTTTTACTTTGTGAATTTAATTTATTTTTGAAAATGTACACTCATTTAAAATCTGATGACACACTCTTAAAAAAAAAAAAAAGTTGGGACAGTCAACTGTTTACCGCTGTGTAACATCACCTTTTCTTTTAATAACACTTATTAAGCGTTTGGATGCTGAAGACACCAGTTGGTTAAGTTTTGCAAGTGGAATTTTCCCCCATTCATCCATTATGCATTTTTTCAGCTGTGCAACTGTACTGGGCCCTCGCTGCCTTATTTTGGCTACAGGACTGCAGGCCAAGCTAGCACCCACACTCTCTGCTTACGCAATGATGTGCTTGTTATCTAGGCAGAATGTGGTTTGAAGTTGTAATGCTGGAAAATGCAGGGACTTCCCTGGAAAAGACGACGTCCGGAAGGCAGCATATGTTGCTTCAAAATGTGTACATATCTTTCTTCATTAATAATGCCCTCACATATATGCAAGTTACCCATGCCATGGGCACTGACACACCCCCATACCATGACAGACACTGGCTTTTGGACCTAAGGCTGATAACAGCTTTTCCCCTTGGGCCCGGAGAACACAACGGCTGTTTTGTCCAAAAACTATTTTAAATGTTGACTCGTCAGACCACAAAACACGATTCCACTGTGCTACTGTCCATCTCAGATGAGACCGAACCCAGAGAAGTCGGCGGTGCTTCTGGACAGTGTTGATGTATGGCTTCTGCTTTGCATAGTAAAGCCTTAACTTTGCATCTGTGAATGCAAAATCGAATGGTTTTGACTGACAAAGGTTTACCAAAGTTTTCCCGAGCCCATGTCAGGATATCCATTACAGACTTATGACTGTGTTTAAGACAGTGATGTCTGAGGGATCGGAGATCACGCACATTCAGAAGGGGTTTTCGGCCTTTACACACCGTGGTTTGACTGGATTCCTTTTAATTCTATTGTGCACTGTAGAAGGTGAAATGCCCCAAATCCTACCGATTTGTATTATTATTTACTGATGCATCTGTTGGCAGATTGGTGAGCCTCCACCCATCCTTGCTCTTGAAGGACTAGGGCTTTTTTGGAGGCTCCTTATATACTATGATTAGACGATTACCTCGCCTGTTTCACTTCACCTTCTTATTTCAACTTGTCACATCACTATTAGTCCTAAATTGCCCCGTCCCAACTTTTTTGGAATGTGTTGCATGCATCAATTTCAAAATAAACGTTTATCTTCAAAAAAAAAAACAACTACTATGCAGTTGATTGGGTAAAACATCAAATGCCTTGCTTTTATATGTTTTTTGTTTAAATACAAGTCAAAGTACACTTACAAATCACTCCTCTTTTGTTTTTATTAACATTTTCCATTCTGTACCAACTTTTTCAGAATTGGAGTTGTAGTACAGATAGCACTATAGATAGATTGTAGAGAAAGTAAAGATAGTAGAGAGGATGGATAGTAAAAAAAAACATTCCTGCCACAGTTTGCTCATGATTATGTGAACAGGGTTGTTCATTTATCACTATGCTTCTTTGGAACCAGTATCTCCATGTTGCTTTACATCATTTTATTTCATCACATTGGTGTCTTTCTTCATGTTTGTCTGTCATTTGCACGTGTGCGCGTGCCTTCGCCATTCGCCACTGTTTGTGCATCATCGCAACCCAATTCCCACCCACACCCACCCACTCCGGCTGCCGCAGCTGCACCTCCATAGAGAGTGTGAGCGCACACGTGGCTCGGCCGGGGAAGAAAGCTGAGTCCAGCACAGATGGCTCACGCTGTAGCAGCCCCTCAGCTCCAGTACAGGTACGAGTGAAGCTGTGTGTGAGTAACAGAAAACTGAACTTGTGAGTTGGAATATTGGAACAAATGTCATTTGTTCATTTTGTCTGAAATGTGTTTTGTACGAAATTTTCAATAACTGAGCAGTCTGGCAAACAGTCAGGCCATAATAGTTTATAAGTCAGCATTAAATTATTATTATTAAATGTTAAATGTGTCTGCAAAAGGCTCCCACACTGTTCCACTTTGTATACTTCTATCCTCACCATTTACATCTTCATATAATGCCATTTGTTGCTCATGTTTTGTTTCCATGCAGAGGCATGTTCAAGCAATATAGTATGGGGAAATACACGCATTTCTATTATAAGACCTATTAATTAGAAACTAAAGCATTCTTTTGTCCATTTGTTCCTCAGTACAGGGTGAAATTCAGATGCATTTCTAAACAGCATTTGCATTTGAAAGTGTCTTAAACTTGGTTCTTCTTATTTATGTACTGAATTAGGGGTATGCAGGGTATTTCAAACACCTGGTTAACCGTTTGAGGTACCAGCGTTTGAATACTGAATTCACTATTTGGGTATTTGTTATGCCATATATCTAGCAAGCAATAATTTATTTATATATATATATATATATATATATATATATATATATATATATATATATATATATATATATATATATATATATATATATATATATATATATATATACACAAACCAAAATAGAGCTTTTTGACAAACACCAGAGGTGGTTCTGGTGCACTCAGAGAGGTAGCGATATGGAAAAGTACCTCATACACGGTTAAATATGGATATGTTTTGGGGCTGTTTTTCTGCCAGAGGACCTGGACATTTTGTTAGCATGCATGGTATCATGGACTCTATCAAATATCAACAGATATTAAATGAAAACTTGACTGTCTCTGCCAGAAAGCTTAAAATGGGCCGTGGTTGGATCTTCCAGCAGGACAATGATCCAAAACATACATCAAAATCAACACAAAAATGGTTTACTATGGTTTACGATTTCCACAAAATCTAGGTCCTACCATGGCCATCCCAGTCGCCTGAGTTGAAACCCATAGAATACCTGTGGGGCGAACTGAAGAGGAGAGTCCACCAGCATGGACCTCGAAATTTGAAGGATCTGAAGAGATTTTGAATGGAGGAATGGTCTCGGATCCCTTGCCATGTATTCTCCAAAACCATCAGGCATAGAGTGGTGCAGAGATGACATCATTTTGTAATGCCAAAACCCGGAAACGAGTTAGCATTTTAGTCCTTCAGGCTTTTATCGTCCCGACGTCGATGGGGTTTTGGTTAAATGCCTGACGTAAGGTCTGTGGTGAACACATGCTCAAAATATTTTCACGTTTTATTCTATGACATAAACTACACCAGTAATACACCACTCATGATTTTGTAAAGCTTTTACGTGTATTGAAAAAGACTGTTGTTAAATGGGATGCTGTCTGGGACATTAAACATCATCTCGCCAAACAGGGAAGCTCATCAGCTACAGCCTAATTGTGTTTCTACTCGTGCTCTTGCAAACTATTCCAACTCAGACTTTCCAACTTGTAGATTTATCAGTTTATAGTATTTTCCAAATGTAGTGTTTTTTAAATAAAGATCGAAAGAGTTGTAGGAAGCTTTGTTGATTGACGTTGATGTCGGGCGTGGTGTAGTTCGTTTATAGCATACGGGAGGTAGCACAAAGTATTGACAAAAAGGATACTAATCATTGTTGCACACCTATATTTAACAAAGACTTTTTTTTTGATAAACTTTTTTATGTTTTGTTTGCAATTGTTTGATATACATGAGAGCAAAGGATTTTTGTGATTTTTGTCTCTTTGTTAACAAAAGATCAAAAAGTTAAACAATAAAGACAAAGATTTTTCACAGCCTTCTTTGCTATATATATATATATATATATATATATATATATATATATATATATATATATATATAAATATAAATATAAATAAATGTATGTAGGGAGGTGTGTGTGTGTGTATATATGAAATATATTCTGTATCTAAATGTCAGTCATTAGTTGAAGAGTGCAACATGCAGTTGACTGTTGTTTGTCTTGCATTTTCTCACTTCTGTATAGACAGCTTTATACATTTGGTTCTCTGCTTTCCTGTCAAAGCCATGTGTGTTTGCTTATATGCATACTTTCAAAAACCATTACGTGTCACATGTGCCAGCAAATCTTATTTGGCTCAATTTACTATGTATAGAACACAAAGGTGATTTCAGATACTCCCTGGAGAATTGAATGGGGACCAATAGATAAAATATATCCATTTTATATCTTAATGGATACAGGCTGCTCCTTTTTTCCCCTTTATATAAACAAAACCCTATAAAGCTCATGATTGGTACCCCGCCTTTATTTTTTCCTCTCTCTCTCTCTTTTATCAGGGCCCGGTGATATATGCTCAGCTTGATCACTCTGGCAGTAAGAACTCCTTCCACAAGATGGAGCCCGTGGTGTACGCTGACATCCGTAAGAACTAGAAAGAAAGCAAGAGAACAGAGAGTAGTACTCACTCTTCCAGCAACACTCCATTTCTATCATGTATTTTTTTTTTTCTCCCTTAAATAAATTAATGACCCTTTCACTTTTTAATCATGTCTTATATAGTGGGAGGCTTCAAAGCATCATAAGATGATGTTCCTGCACTCCATGAATTATTACCACTCCAAATGCAGTTACTAATTAACTCTCCTCATACTGAATCCGTGCATGTTGCTTATGCTGAATCCTTCTTCTTATCGGATCTCTCAGAAGTGAAGTTTGAAAATTTCAGCTACTTGGTTTTCTGTCATTGTGCTTTGTCCCACTGAAGAAATGCCACATAGAGACATTGTTTAATATATATGTTTGTAAATTTCTGTCTCAGTAGGTTAAGCATGCAATCATGATACACTACTTTTGTTTTAAAAAGGCAAAAACTCCAGCCACAGTAAACGGTCATGACCAAAAGAGCTCTTGATTTTACAGACCGAATACCAACTAAGTGTACAAGTCTGTGTGCTTAGTTCAGAACTTAGCAGTGCTTATTAAGTGTTTTAAATATTTTCCCACTTATTACTTAAGTAATGCTAAAAGCAATGAGCAAGTTTTCATAGACACGGTTTAAGCTCAGTCCATTTTTACCAACGTTTTAATTGAATTCAGTGAAAAATTTCTGCATCTCTACTGCAATGTGATCTAAGAATAGGCTTAATATATGTCTTGAAAAATGGTCATGGCAGAGTTTTTTTTTCTTTCTTTCTTTTTTTCCTTACTGTACTACAGACATTCTTTAAAAATGGTTTATTTATGATTCTCACAAGTTCCAAAGTATTTTCACTGACATGCTTTTGTAAAGAATGTTCTTCCAAATGCTTAAGTTTAGTTATAGCTGTGTAGCAGCAGTGCAGTTGGTAGGATGTTTGTTTAGCTGTAACATTTTTCTGTAAATGATCATCTCCTGTTAAATTAGTAAGTAGCCTAATAGAGTATGTCATTAGTGTCATGTTCCTTTAGATATATTCCAAGTTGATCCACTTAATGACTTCATTTACATGCACATCATTTTTATGATGTTAATCAGAATTTGCCAATATTCTATTTAGTATTCACGTAAACGCTGCAACCCGATTCAGACTAAGACAATATTCGGATACCCCAAAATACTGATTCTCACCCCTGGAACGTACCTGTTTTATTCAGAAAATCATTGCATGTCAACACCTTGTTCAGAAAATCCACTGCAAGAAGACATATGCACATGCTCAGTTCGCAAGGAATTGTGGGTGCTAACAGATGTTTAGCTGTAGGCTAGGTATTTAGGAATGGTAACTCAGGCATACTTACAACAACTATGTATGCAGGAATACTCTGATGCCTGTACACATATAAACATCATATTCGGAATACGGCTGCAACCCGAACATAGACCTTAAACAGAATTTGATGTGCATATAAACAAAGCCAGTATGCTGCGTTACCTCCGCTGTTTTGTGACATGCTGAAACAGCTGATTTTGGGAATAGTGTTAAACATTCCTCTGTTTTTCCTCCCCTCTGTAAGTCTTAATTGTTTCTCTTTGCACATTATGGGGTGACATTGTAGCTTTGTTTATTTTATGGTTTTGTTTTAGAAAGAAAATGCAGATTATTTTAAAGACGATATAGTAAACGGTAATCATAACCAAAACCATGACATTCCTTACACTTAATATGATGCTGGACCTTTGTCATGCAGTTTTGAAATAGCATGTATATAGATTATTGTTTTTATTTGAAAGTCTTTTGCTGCCTATTAAAACTGACAGTCTTATGAAACGATTAGGAATATGCTCTCGGGTGCAGTTTACATCGACGTCGCGCCATTAAAATGTGACTGATTTCAAGGCTTTCTATGTTGTGTTGGACAGTAAGCATTGTGCTCTGCAGCATGTTTTGACTTTATAGCACTATTGTCCTTTACTTTCCTTTTAAGAAAAGTGTGTTAATGCAGATTAATGATGTTAATGATGTGTTAATGTGACCATTCATTGAGAACTGGAATGTTGTGAATTGTAGTGCCTTTTTCACATTTCATGTACTAACTCAGTCCCATTCTGTCCTGTCCACTTCTGTTTTGTATATGAAACCAACGCTGTCTGATTTTCTTTTTATACATGTATAAAATATATATATGAAAAGTAAGTCAAACCCGATTCAGCATTTTGCATTTTTACTGCTTTGTGAATGAGCTTTGTATATGATTTTTCCATAAACTTTGTAGCTGATTTGTAGGTACAACACCATTCATTCAGAGTAAATAAGTCAGATGCTCTTTTGAAAGTCGCACATTAGAAAATGTTATTTAAATTTCTATTTACATTTAAATAACATTTTAACATCTAATTTTCTGTTATTGAAATTTCTTTTCATTGGAATAAAAGAAAAAGGCCAGAAAACGTATTTCCCCCGAAACCCTTCTGCTAGTAAATAACTGTATTCTTTCATTTTAGGGATTGTGAAGCTTAACCAGTAGGCTGTGACAAACTGTTAACTATTAAACCTGCAAATCATTCTGTCTTTGAATATTACATTCTTTTCATTTATCATTTTAACTAGCATGTTTTCATTAGAAATGATGAAACATGCTGTTTTATCAGATGGTGCACTGTGTTTGTTTTCGTTTTCTTTCCTGACTGTTCATTTACAAAGCATTCAAGGAAGTGTATCTAAATTGGGAAGCAGATTTGCAAATTTAATAATCTCTCTAGCTGAAACAAAATAATCACTACGGATGGCTTTTGCAATTATTAAGAAGAAAAGTTTCCATTTTGTTTAATGCTCACAGTTCTGATATTGGCATTATATAAAATTATTGATGCATTGGTATTATATTTTTAATAAGTAATAAGAAGGCCTTTACATATGAATGACAAAAGATATTTTTCTTTAGTACAGATTTTATGCTTTTAATTAATTGATTTGCTCGTGCGGAGAACTTTTTATTAAAACTTTTTTTCCCATGAAGAGTTTAGCGTAGGATAACAAAAGTATGCAAGGCTGGATAAACCTGGTCTTCGTGCCAAAGATCATTTGTCTTTTTCTGTGGAACTTCACAGGAACAACCTAAATCACTGACTATGGTAAATAGCCCAAGGCTTTGTAGATAAGGACTAAATATTATGTCAGGAATTTCTTTGGAACAACAAGGGTAGTTTCTGTTTCTTCTGGTGACCTCAGTCATATAATATGCTTGTGCTGTTTGTCATAATTGCTTCCTATAAGTCCTGTCTTTCAAAAAAAAAAAAAAATATATATATATATATATATATATATATATATATATATATATATATATATATATATATATATATATATATATATATATATATATATATATATATATATTAATTATATATATATATATATTTTTTATATATATATATATATATATATATATATATATATATATATATATATATATATATATATATATATATATATTAATTATATATATATATATATTTTTTATATATATATATATATATATATATATATATATATAAAAAATATATATAATTAATATATATATATATTTTATATATATATATATATAATTTTTTTTTTTTCAACGTTTTGATCATATTAATTTAATCTGATTTTGATGTTTGTCAGTCTTTTGCAGTACAAATAAAACGGTCAGATCTGTACTGAAAAAGCATAATACATAATACAGTGGGGGAAATAAGAATTGAACGCATCAACATTTATTTCAGTAAATATATTTCCAATGAGGTTATTCACATGAAAATTTCAGCAGACTTTGGTATTAACTCAAGAAATCCACATCCATAAAGAGATCCAAACGTTCAAGTCCATAAATGAAGTTATGTGTAATAAAGTGGAATGACATAGGAAAAAAGTACTGAACACGCTAACTGAAATGTATTTAATACTTAGTGGAGACGCCTTTGTTTGTAATCACAGCTTCTAGACGCTTCCTGTATGAAGATATTAATGGGCCGCAGTATTCAGGTGTGATTTTGGCCCATTCTTCTAAACATATTGTCTTTAAATCTTTTTCAGATGATTGACTCGGCCATTCTAACACCTTGATTTTTTATTTTTTTTTCTCTGAAATCAATTGAGAGTTTCCTTTGCAGTATGCTTTGGATCTTTGTCCTGTTGGAAGATCCACCCACATCTCATCTTCATCATCCTGGTGGATGGCAGCAGATTCATCTCAGGAATCTCCCAGTAAAGGGCTCCATTCATCGTTCCTTCAGTTATATGAAGTCTGCCAGTACCATGTGATGAAAAACAGCCTCACACCTTGAAGCTTCTACCTGAAAAACTTCACTGTTGGTATAGTGTTTTTAGGGTGATGTGCAGTGCCATTTCTTCTCCAAACATGGTGTGTAGTATGACGGACAAAAAGTTAAATTTTGCTCTCGTCTGACCAGACTACACTCTCCCAGTATTTCATAGGCTTCTTCAAATGAGTTGCAACAAACTTTATATGAGCTTTGACATGCCTTTTCTTTAGTAATGGAGTCTTGCAGAGTGAGCGTGAGCAGTGGAGTGCATTGTCTATTATTTTCTCTGTGACGATGGTACCTGCCGCTGTTTCTGGAGCTCTTTCTGAGAGATCCTTGGCTCTTGGGCAACTCTTCTGAATATTCTTCTGGCTCGCTGGTCAGAAATCTTGCGAGGAGCTCCTTTGTGTGGCCTGTTGATGACGGAGTCATGTTGCTTCCAGTTGTGGATAATGGCCCCAATGGTGCTTACTGGAGGATTCAGAAGTTTTGAAATACATCTGTATCCGATTCCATCAGTGTTTTGCAGCATTAAGGTTGTGAAGGTCTTGGGAGAGCTCTTTGCTTTTACCCATCATGACATGTTTCTTATCTGATACCTTGGTAATGAAAAGCCTTTTTATAGACCATCAATTTACTAACCCAGCTGATATTAATTTGCACAGATTGGAAGTATAATTACTTTCTAATTACTTTACCAGATTTCAGCTGGATCCTTGACTTTGAGAACTGCTTGTTCTTAGCATATTCAGTACTTTTTGTGTCATTCTACTTTATTACACATAACTTAATTTATGGACTTTAATGTTGTGAGTTCTTTATATTTCCAGGTTTCTTGAGTAAATACGGATGTCTTGTGAAAATGTCATTTGAATAACTTCATTGGAAATATATTTACTGAAGAAAATGTTGACGCGTTCAATACTGAAGACAAAAGGCATGAAAATGATCTCTTTGACAGATACAGATAGAGGTTGAGTTTTGTGTGTGTATTTTATTCCACGTTACATTAACAGTGAAGACATCAGTAGAGTATGATAATAAGCCAATCAAAATGATCTTGTAGACTAGATGATGTAACGTAGACATTGACTATTATCATTAGCGCAACCAGTTCTATGATGTACTGTAGACTGTATAAAAAAGCCCTGTAAATTTAGTGTCTTGCTGGTAGGAGGTACAGAGCAATTGGTAATAAATATTTAAAACATTCACACTGTAAGCCAAAGATTCAGTAAGAGATTCTCAGGAGTTTTAATAATAATAATAATTATTATTATTATTGTTGGTGTTTTTTTATTTATTTATTTTTTATTATTATTTTATTGCTGCTGCTGTTACTGTTCTGCAGTTTTCCTTTGTTTTTGCCGGATACTTATCTTTCTGCAAGATGTGTGGAATTGATTATAGCTCTAAAGCTTAAAAGTGGTGCATACACATTGAACTTTAAAAAAACAAACAAAAAAACAAGTTTTGTAACTGTGTACATTGAATATTGTATATATCAACACTGCTAAAAGAAAAATGATTTGACTACCGTTTGGGCATGACATCATAGCACACATCATGTGCTGCTTAAAATTCCAGCACCCTCATCCAGCATTCCTTCACGCATCTATGCTGTAACCTTTTGTTTACAGTATTGGCATATTTATTTACAGAACTACGTATTGGTAGTTTAAAAAAAAAAAACAACAGCAGCACTTCCACAGTTTGAACTGTTTTATTGCCAAATAAATTTCAGGGAAAAGGCAAAGAAAAAAGAATCTAATCATTTAATTATAATTTACCAGATTAGTTAGGATTAATTTAATAATCCTAACTAGATAATATTAGAAAATGTTTGTTTAATGTTCTGAGGCTAGCTATAAATAGGGAGAACAGTATTCTGTAGATTACATCAGATTTTCTTCATTTTTGTAGCTATTACAGAAATACCTGATTTCATACAGGCTGTGATGATTGGTTGAGCTGTGCATAATCTGTCTGCCAACCAAAATACATTTTGATTGACAGAAATTAGACCAAAAGAAAATTGGGGGACATCCTGTCCTGTAACTGGGACAGCACTGAGTGAAATAAAATTTTAATATTTCTTTGGTATCAAATATAATAATGATGTGTTCTCAATGTAAAAATGTTTTATTTAATACATATTGTCACATTAGAAGTCGTAGGAGAAGTGAAACTCAGTCAAGGCACAAAATTTCATGGTGCTCATGCTTACCAACCCACAATTATGTCATGTAGGGATTCTGTGAGTATTTACTGTGAATAACATAGCATTTTGCTCTTGTAAACAGCTTTAGTGGAAAGTAACACCAATTTATATTGAAAATAAATATGACTGGTGGGTGTAATTATTTATCTGTTTTATTGAAAGTAAAAGCTAATCGTAGGAATAGTTCACTCTGTTGTTATACATGTTAATGCGAGCTCACCTGTTTTAAATGTCTTTTGAGTTAAGGAATTCAACAAGTTTAATAATTTAATAAGAATAATTGTCCTTGGAAAGTTGGTTATAATTTGTATATTGGACATGACACTGTTTAGCTTCACGCCTGATGTAAACATGTTGCATTTAGCTTGGTTCCCTGATATCAGTGAAGATGTGGTGTCAATTTGAGAAAAAATGATAGATGATGGGGAAAAAAAAGCCAGTGCCAATAGAGACAAAGTTTCATTGCTGCTTCTGTGCTTTTGGCACCTACAGTAAGGTTAATGATGCTATATGTTCTATTGTTTACTGCTTTTATTGTCATAGCCCTATAATCTGCCAGTACTGTAAATATTTACCCAAAATAGTATGTTTAGTATGTCCTGTTGTATTACAGTATTTAAAATATATATTTTTGAACACATTATTTTACTGTATAAATTACAGAACTTCCTGAAACTCTAGCTCCCACATGTTTAAAAATGAAAATGGTCTGTCTGTTTCTGTGGAACTTCTTTTGAAGGGTACTCTATCATGGGCGGAGTGTTAAATAGACTGTATCAGATTTCCTGTTGTACTTGTGAAGTCATAGGAATTTGTTGATATGTGGACATGAATTTCTTCAGAGCAAAAGTTAAAAGGTGTTTTTTGGTTTCTGTTACTCTAAAGATGAATTTCTTAAATTTCTAGAATTGTAATTTAAAAAAAAAAAAAAAAAAGATCACCACTTCTTTCCTTTAACGGTTAGCAGCACAAATAATATTAGCACAAATGCTAATAGAAGAATGTCTTAAAAATAATCATACACAGGCAAAGATCTTGGAGCTTTATAGATATAAACCAAAAATCTTTTTTTAAATAGGAGATAAATTAGGAATTGGTAAATATGAACTCTGAGTGAAACATACATGAAACAATCACTCTGTTCATGGGGAGATGTTGAATTAGAATCCTTATAATGCTGTTGATTGAATGAAACCAGATTCATTCTGGTTCTATCTGAGTGAAGAACCATTTGGAGACATGAGACATCAAATGCAGCATGAATCGCCAAATTCCTATCACATGAACAACCAATTAAACCTATTTTCTCATGCAAGACATAAGTAAGCAAAACATAAGTACTTTGAAATGTAACTGTAAAACATTTAAGAATATTAAAATGCATTAGAACAGAAAATCCATGTTTCTGTGCAACCACACAAACATGCCTTGGAGGTCTGCACATTGACTTCCAGTCCCTGCTTACACTGGAAAGTTCACTTTGTTACGCACATCGCATGTAACTTACTAATGTCAGTAATATTTAATAGCATAAGATAACACTTTATTAATCCCAAGTGGGAAATTTCCAAGACGAGACAACAGACATTAGAGATATATATATATATATATATATATATATATATATATATATATATATATATATATATATATATATATATATATATAAAATATATAAAAATATATATATATATATATATATATATATATATATAAAAATATATATATATATATAAATAAAAGATATACACCAGTGCACTGTCTACCTGTGCGGCCCTCAGCTTGTCCCTTGGGACTGTGGGCTGGTTAGAGTTAAACACATTTTAAAAGTCAAAGAACATCCAAGTGGAAGTAGGCTCTGGTACAGCATCCCCCGCCTGCCTATAGGACAATTGTAAGGGACCCATTGCTGGCGCCACCTGCTTACTGAGGTGATCAAGGACTAGCTTTTGTAGGGTCTTCATCAGATGCGAGGGCTACAGGTCTGTAGTTGTTCAGATCCTTTGATTATTTTTCTTTGGCACAGGTACCAAGCAGAATTACTTCCACGGCCTTGGGACCCTTTCCAGTTTCATATATTTGAAAGTGTTTTACTTAATCGTTGAATGATTATAAACATTAATAACCATTATATTAATAAGTCATTAAAATACATAAAATGTTATGTTGGTCTCTGTCATGTTTCCACCTATCCTATCATTTTATTTATTTATTTTTCCTTATTGTGTTCACTTGTTTTGTGTTAGTCCTTGATTAGATTGTCTTTTTAGATCCTTTTTGTGTCACTGTTTGTTGCAAAGTCTTATTGTGCAATTAGTTACTTTTTTTCCCCCTTGCACGTTTCCTTCATTTCTGATAATGGAATATCCTTGTTTAACTTTGCCTGCCTGTGTTTTGACTCCCTTTCTATGGACATGGATTACAATTCTTGGATTTGCCCAAATAAAGCACATGCCTCTCTCTACAGTCTGCACATTGCATCAGGTTACATTATGAACATGATATGAGAAAGACTCAGGGCTCCAATCCATATCAGATTACAGAAGAGGTATACAGAATCTGTATTATGCAAAGATAAAAGCAAGGAATGTTTCAAATACGGAAGAAAGAAGTTCACCACTAGGAAAAAAAAAAACATGACGGAGAACATTCAGTGAGTTGGCTAAAACCAGAACCTGCACCACCGGGTCAATGGTATTTGTACTGATGAAATACGAGCATAAGAAAAATTCTTGTGCTTTTTCAATCAATGACATCAATGCAACCATTTGCACAAAAAACATTTATACAGTATTGTCGATGAGATTGTTTTTAGAGCCATTCATTTAGAAATACAGTGATTTCTAATAAGAATTACCACTCCATTTTCTACCATTAGTATTATTTTTTATTCTTTACTGAAGCAATATACTAAACATATGCATTGTAAATCATTAACAGTTCTCTGAGTTTTGTGTGGACCTAACATTTCACAAGACAGTATTGCTTATACACAGTAAAATCGCTAGTGTTGAATTAACACCAGGATTGTTCAATTGTGTCCAGTGGACTTATATATACACTATAGGGTGTAAATTCAACACTCTGGGTGTTAAATCAACACTGGGGATTTTTCTGTGTAGATTATAATGTCTCAACTGAAAAAGTGTTCAACATTTTACAGACTTTTTCTTTGTTTATTAGACTATATCCTGCTAGCCTTGGGACCCTTTCCAGTTTCATATATTTGAAAGCGTTTTACTTAATCGTTGAATGATTATAAACAATAACCATTATATTAATAAGTCATTAAAATACATAAAATGTTATTTTGGTCTCTGTCATGTTTCCACCTATCCTATCATTTTATTTATTTATTTTTCCTTATTGTGTTCACTTGTTTTGTGTTAGTCCTTGATTAGATTGTCTTTTTAGATCCTTTTTGTGTCATTGTTTGTTGCAAAGTCTTATTGTGCAATTAGTTACTTTTTTTTTCCCCCTTGCACGTTTCCTTCATTTCTGATAATGGAATATCCTTGTTTAACTTTGCCTGCCTGTGTTTTGACTCCCTTTCTATGGACATGGATTGCAATTCTTGGATTTGCCCAAATAAAGCACATGCCTCTCTCTACAGACTGCACATTGCATCAGGTTACATTATAAACATGATATGAGAAAGACTCAGGGCTCCAATCCATATCAGATTACAGAAGAGGTATACAGAATCTGTATTATGCAAAGATAAAAGCAAGGAATGTTTCAAACACGGAAGAAAGAAGTTCACCACTAGGAAAAAAAAAAAACATGACAGAGAACATTCAGTGAGTTGGCTAAAACCAGAACCTGCACCACCGGGTCAATGGTATTTGTACTGATGAAATACGAGCATAAGAAAAATTCTTGTGCTTTTTCAATCAATGACATCAATGCAACCATTTGCACAAAAAACATTTATACAGTATTGTCGATGAGATTGTTTTTAGAGCCATTCATTTAGAAATACAGTGATTTCTAATAAGAATTACCACTCCATTTTCTACCATTAGTATTATTTTTTATTCTTTACTGAAGCAATATACTAAACATATGCATTGTAAATCATTAACTGTTCTCTGAGTTTTGTGTGGACCTAACATTTCACAAGACAGTATTGCTTATACACAGTAAAATCGCTAGTGTTGAATTAACACCAGGATTGTTCAATTGTGTCCAGTGGACTTATATATACACTATAGGGTGTAAATTCAACACTCTGGGTGTTAAATCAACACTGGGGATTTTTCTGTGTAGATTATAATGTCTCAACTGAAAAAGTGTTCAACATTTTACAGACTTTTTCTTTGTTTATTAGACTATATCCTGCTAGTAATAGCTTCATACAGCTATTCTGTGGCAGCAGTGATAAAAGCATATATTGTTGGACAAAACCACAATTTAAACTAGAAACTAGTCGAATAGAAAGAAGAAATAAGAGGATAATGTGCTAGTAAGAACGTGTCAGTTAAGCAATTTAGATGAAAGAAAATCATGTGATGCTATTTTTGGAAGTTTCAATGTCTTTAATTAAAACAGCTTTAATGTACAGCTGAGTTTCTGGGTTGAAAAAAGAAAAATATATACCTATATTTCATGGCTCACTGGTGTAAATGGGACAGCAGGGCTAAGCCCTCTATTTCTTTCAAGGAAAAAAACCCCATAAAATTATTTTCCGCATCATCTTATTTGTTGTTTGCCTAAAGTGGAGATTTCATATGCCCTACAGTCGTATTTATTCATGCTCATAATCAAAGTTCACTGTTGACTTTCAGGTATAGTAAATCACACTGTAGATGCTAAATGATAGATTGCATAGATGTGGCCCTATTTTGCATCCATGCCCTAGTCAAAGGCACTAAAATACCAGGATTTCCATGTTTGATGTGAACATTAACTGATTAACTGATTTTATGCACTGCACTGCTGACACATGATTGGCTGATTGGGAAGGTGTAGTTCATATGGTGTGAAGATGTCCCTCGACCATTTCAGTAGATTGTGGGCATTGAAAAGGTATTACACAATTTGTTATTTAACCCTGGTTATCTTTATTGGTTTACAATTACAGTAATTATCGTCAGTGTACATTAAACCTTAAAATAATGCTTTGACAAATGTATGGTTAACACTTACAATGAAAAAAACAACATGATAACTTGAGGGTTAGAGAAAAGAGATAATTAGAGAAAAATGCAAAGTTAGCAGCAAAGCATTTTAACAATGAGAAAATACAATGCATAGCGAAATATTCCTTCACGGTTTCACAGTTTGTAGTTGTTCCTATTGTTGCTAGGGATTTCCTGAAAAAAATAATAAAATGAGATAACACTTATGGATGTTCTAACTTGATGAGCAGCAAGGACAAAAGCATTACAGTAATTAATCAAGAGTAAACATTGTAGTAGGTGATCTTAGGATTTTTCCTGCTTCAAATGAAAAAATATAACTTTATTTGTGTTGTAGATGCTGTGTGATAGTAACACATCCATGGTGGCTCAGGCTGTGTGTTAGCGGCATCTCCTCAGTCAGCTGGCCGCTCAGTGGGTCAAATGCCCATGTACGATCAGTCACAGCTTCAAATTCATCACGGCCACCCAAGATATAGACCTTCCCATCACAAACAGTCAGCCCACAATTTTCCTGAAACACAAACAGGTCAGGATGAATACACATTGCTAATCCATTCAGTGTAAAAGTGCAGCAATGGGATAGGACACTCAAGTCAACATACTGTTTATAATTCACAAATTATTTGATATCTTTATAACTTCTACTATTAATTACTAATGAATTATGCTTATAACTTAGAGGTATTTAGAAGGAATTGAAATCATGGACAAATGACCTTTATTAGTACAAAAATGAACAGGTGATCATTTGTGAAATGTGTGTTACAGTCTTGTGTGTTTGTTTTTTTGTTTGTTTATTTGTTTTGTTTTGGGTTTTTTTTTTTTTGCCCCTACCAATTTCATGGGAAGATCAGCCACTTTGCTCCAGGAGTCGACCTTGGGACTGTAACAGTACAGCACATTCAGCAGACCTCCGGCTACATAGATGGAGCCGTTCAGAGACACTGCGTTTAAGCACCTCTGGGAGAAAGGACAAGACAGAAGTTGCGTCCACTGATCCTTCACAGGGTCATAACACTGTACCTGGAGCACACACATGCACACAACAGCTGCTAAAATGAAACAGGAAGCTGAACACAAACACACATTTGGCTGTTCATTGAACTAGATTACAAACCAGACAGCAGTTGTAATATGAATTTATCCCATGTCAACCTCAAATCAATATTTCAATACATAACCTTCTTTTGTATGGGTTTAATCAATTCAATTCTGTCTGCATTTATAATTCACTGTATAAGACTTTAAAATTTAGTAACAATTTCTTCTTTGTCGACTTATTGATATAACATAAATACGGACCACACTGCAAAAATAAGATCTTGTTAGCAAGCAAAAACATCTTAAATATAACGAAGTCTATGCAAAATACGGTATTAAATTATTATAAGATTACTGTTTGAAAGAAGAATGATCAGCCACTGCAGCATAATTTCCTTATAATTAGATTGCTTACACTTAGTAGAAATGTGCACATATAAATGGAGTAATCTTGTAATAATCTTATAATGAGAAATATACTGTATAAGTTTGCTTATATAGCTTGGACTTGTAAAGATATAGTTTTTGCAGTGCAAACGTATAGAAACAAGCAGTGACAAATACATTTTACAAATGTTTCAAATGGCAGCAACCAGTGTTTTGACATCCAGTTTAACCAAAGAAGTATTTTACTGGTGTGCTGCAGTTGACTAAAATGCGTACATAATATATGAGAAATTCTTCACGATTTGTTGATAAACGTCTCTTACTTTGAACATTTGTGATAGCTGATTCTTGCTACATCTGACATGTATGTACTGTACATGTCTGAAAGTCTCACCATGTTGGTGTTGCAGTCTTCAGTCACAGCTCCGCTGATTACATAAAGCTTTCCAGAGCAGCTGGCAAGAGCGGCTGAACTGACGGGCAGCAGCAGAGGAGCCACAGGCTTCCACATGTTCTCAAACACGCTGAAACACTCCACGCTGCTCAGCCTTTGATGCCCATCATATCCTCCCACAGCGTACAGCTACAGTCACAAACACAAGACAGTATAAATAAGTGTGCCGATCTGGGAATAGCACAAAGAAGGGAATGTGTGTTATACTGAGCCAACCTTTCCGCACAGAGAGGCCATCTTGTGTCGCCATCTTCCCTTCAGTAGCTTACCAACAGAAACCCACTGGTTCAGTTGAGCCATGAAGCGCCACACTTGTGAGCTGTTCAGCTGCCCACCTGCATGTACACACATGACAACAAACACATGCGGGCCACTTTATACAGCATACGCACCCAGAGGCATACAAGCACAAATTGCATCAGATGCGAAGTAAATTGTGCAACAGATAAAACAGATATAGATAAGAAAAGAAACAAACAAACACCACATACATACTTATACAGATATATGAAACTAATTCAGTGGAAGCACAATAACTCAATTCATGTAAATGGCATCCTTAACCTGTAAAAATTCACTTTTAGATTACAAATGAAATGTTTTAATTAATTAATTCTTAGATTAGTTTAAAATTTTTGTTATTTCAGCAGTTAAGCACTATATGTGACTTTTTTATACGTCATCTATAATTGAAAGATTTTCCTCATAATTCATACATGAAACAAATATTTTTTCAAACTATTATTTTTGAGTTCATTCTAGTCTTTTTATGATTATAAATGTACTGTAGTCTTTGCAAAGGTCTTTAAAATTCTTCTGAAAATACTTCTGTGTATTATCTCACAAGAAATACTGTCCATCCTTACTTCTATATACAGTATACAGTAAAAAAGTATGTGGACACCTGACCATCAAGCCCATATGTGCTTGTTGAACATCCTGTTCCAGATTTAGTCCCCGTTTGCTGTTGTAATAACCTCCACTCTTCTGGGAAGGCTTTCCACTTGATTTTGGAGCGTGGATGTGGGGATTTGTATTTATTCAGCCACAAGAGAATTAATGAGCTCAGGCACTGATGTTGGGTGAGGAGGCCCGGGGTGCAGTCGGTGTTCCAGTTTATCCCAAAGGTGTTCAGTGGGATTGAGGTCAGGACTCTGTGAATGCCACTCAAGTTCTTCAACTGCCTTGACAAACCATGTCTTCATGGTGCTTGGCCCTGTTTAAGCCCCTTAGTTCCAGTCAAGGGAAATGGTTATGCTACAGCATACAAAGACATTCTAGACAATTGAGTGCATCTCACTTTGTGGCAACAGTTTCAGGAAAGTCCACATGCAGTATGAGTATGATGGTCAGGTGTCCAAAAACTCATATAGTGTATCTGTAATATGAACATGAACATTTAACACAGAATACTGGCCTGTATGCTGTTTCATTGAAGCTAAGTTTGCACAGGCATCAAGGATGGAAAAAGTACTGATAAATAATATTTAAATTTGAAAGTCTAAAAGCTGATACTGGTGGATCGGAATTGGCTAAATTAGGGTTAAGAATTAAGTTAAGAAGTAAATGGCTTTTAACTTATAGTTGCAATCAAAATTATTTAACCCCCATTGCAAATCAGGTTTATTGTCAAAATTTTCAGACTTTCAGCTGTTTGCAATGAACAAATCAAAGAAAAGCAGTTGAAATAGTTAAACACAACAAATGCTTCAAGTAGTTTCCCCAAATTCAACTGAAAATACAACTTTCTCCAGTCTCAAAATTATTCAAACCTCTGAACAGAATCCTTCCCATCAGCACAAATATGCAAAAACAGGTGTTGTCATGTTTTCATGTGAAAAGTAATTTATCTGAAACTGTTAAAAGCAACTACACCATTTTGCTTAAAAACATTATTCGATCTCTGGTTAGTTTGCTGGTCATATGCATGACTAACTCTATGTAGTGTGCTAATGAACTAATCAGAACTAAAAAAAAAATATCTATGTAAATAAGGCGAAAATGATTTATAATGAGTATTTTGAAGGTCTAAATAAAAATATAAGGAGGACAAAGTTATTTTTTCTTGGAAATATACTGTAATTATGTAAAGGTACAAGTATTCAATTTCACTAATACTCATATAAAGTATAAATATGGCAAAATAATACTTCGATGAAATATTATTTTATGAAGTAATTAATGAAGTAGAATTTCTCAAGTACTTTCTTCCCTTGGAAGGCAGGGCGATTATTTCAAAATGTCAGATCTATAATGCTGGAATTGATCATAACTATCATCATAACATGCTCCAATTCCAAGACTGTAGTTTTACCTTAAACGGCCATGCTACATACCTCCTGAGTATTTTGATGGGTCAGTTTATTATTTGCTACATTACTAAGGATCAAACATGTTTTAAGCTGGTAAAGATTCATAAAGCATACCTGAAAAATAAATGTCATTGTGAAGTTCACAGACAGCAAATTCATGTTTGTATCCTGGAACATTGGCTACAGTGAGCCATTTCCCTGTGGTGGGGTCCAGTTTCTCAGTGCTGGAGAATCTTGTGATCCTGTTTTTGTCACAACCTCCGATAACCACAATCACCTCAGCCCAGCCACACTGCCTGTATGTGTGTTCACATGCACATGAGAGAGAGAGACAGACAGAGAGAGAGAGAGAGAGAGAGAGAGAGAGAGAGAGAGAGAGAGAGAGAGTGATCAGCACACAAGGGTCTACCTAAATTACACCCAAGACCTGTTTGGATGTACAATTTGGCTCATACAAATATGTGTACATGCAGAGCCCCTATGATAATTAGCTTCAGTAAACATAAGCTAGGTCAGGCTTTACGATTTTGCCATTTTTATCCCTTGGTTTCTCTTCAGACAAGAATAAATCTTTAATTAAAAGTAGAACAATGCTAAAAATGTTGTAGCTAGCACCAGATTTAATGTTGCATCTAGCTTTTTTCATCCTTTTTAATGCTGAAGTCCTGTTGGAAACTTTTGTGCATATATTCTGTGAGCATGAAGAAGGAAATCTGAGTCTGCAAGCTAACCTTATGAATTTGGGTGCATGTGTAAACTTTGAGAAAGCAAGAAGAGTACAGGGTAGACAAGACAGTGACACAAGAAGAAATCCTGTTCACTGATTAAACTATTGCTCTGGAGTTTTAGCAGTATAACAGCACTACAGTTGGGTTCACCTGTGGTGACCATTTATGACTAAACCTAGATCCTGACAGGGAACCAACTGAGTACTGTCAACCTCGCTCTTGCTGTCTGACTGACCTTCTTGGTTTGGTTCTCTCCGAGTTGATCTCTCTGCCGTATGTACGATAAAGTCTTGCCTCCTGTAACAGCTTCCTGCAGTCATAAGAATCCTGAACGAGTTCATCAGCCTCCAGCATGTTGGTAAAAAACACAGGGTCTAGCAAGGGCAGTCGAAGCCTCTCCAGTAGCTTTGCTAGAGCTGCTTTCCGCTGGCTGCCCTGGTGATGCACCCATAACAGTGCAGCCTCCACCAGGACTTCCTCCTGCACCTGTATCTTTTCAGAATCCAAAAGCTCCACCACTCTCTCCAATGGCAGCTCAAGGAACTCATCCTGTTTGACTACAATGTCAAAGTCCTGATACAGCAGGTTCTGACACTGTTCCAGCAGCGGCTGCAGTGAGTAGTGCTTGGCGAATTCCATCATGCCCAGGCAGTTCAAGTGTGACATGCACTTCTCTAGGACATCCACACAGGCTCTAGACAATGCAGGCACATCCAGCAGGTCAGCAGCTTGAAAAACAAGCTCGACATTCTCCTCCTGGAGCTGAACCCGGCCTTCATACATGAAGTTCAGCAGGTGCTCTAGGGCGACTTCTGAGACCCCGTTCAGCGGCACCACGGACTGACTGCTCTCACGCAGCTGGCCCATAAACATGGTGCGAAAGTAACGACTGGAAGCACAGAGCACAGCTCGGTGGCAGGGAAACTCTTGTTCCTCTACCTGCAGGACAACATCGGTGAAGGTGCCATTTTTCCTGAAGACATTCAGGGAATGAAGAATGTTTTCAGGTTGGTACGAGCTGGTGCTTAAGCTCGCCTCCAGATTGACATCAACACCAAAACCCATGGATGGAGATCTGAAAATATATAATGATGTTTGTTGTGAGGTTTTTTTTGGTTTCACCTCATTTAGTGTTCAATTATTCAAAAAGACTATGAAGTGCATTCCTTACAGAAGACAACCTGTGTTATGAGTGTTCACTACAACCTAGAGTCATTTGGACACTAAAGTATTGCAGTGTATTGAGAGATTCCATATTCTCCCGTTTGCTTTCAAACACGATTGTACTGTATGTATAAATGGTAAAATTCCCCAAATAGTGCACTATGTAGTGAATAGGGTGCAATTGAATGGTTGGATTGGTAATCTACCACCCCATTTGCTTTGCATTTATTTGCCAATATAACCTTAGTCCTTTTCTGAGATGGTTCATTTAAGCATTGAATATCATTGTCATGTATATCAGAGAAGGAACTCTGAACCACAGTTCCCAGCAGCCACTGCACCTCACTGCATCACAGTCACCTGAGCACCTGCACCTGAATCACATCATGTTAAGGAGCACCTATGTGTATGTAACCACAATTTGCACTACATTATTTGTCTTGCGTTTGACGTTGTCTATGGTGCTGTGTTTATGGTTTTTTGTTTCACGGTTATTTTCAGAAAAATTATGCAATTCCATTTGTCATTCAATCCTGCATATATTATCTATAAATAAATGAAACTGAATTGTAGCCAATGACAACAGAATATACACAGATATGAAGAGTTGCAGAGCATAACATTTCTGTGACACTTTTCTCGGAGATTCAAGGTTACATAGACATTCGTATTCCATGGAAGCCCATGGAAGTGCTTATATATAATATATAAACATTATTCAAAGGTTTCAGTTTCAATTAGCCAAATGAAAACAACAAAAAAAAAAAACAATGATATTCAACTCACCTTGCTGAAATTTTGTAGCCTAGCCTGAGCTCGCTGCCAGTCATCAGAATTTGGACAGAACTTTGGTGCTCCTTCAGGTACTGTGTCACATTTATGTATGAATTTATCCACAGATCGGGAGGGATGTCCTACAAGCAGCTTGTGGGAGGAATGAGGAAGAGACAGTGTTGAACCAGCTTCTGTTTACAATTCTCTGGAAAATTACTTTGTTCATGCTTATAAAGTATTAACCCCTTAGTGGTGCTGCAACATCAAATTTAAATATATACAAATTGAATTTTTTTTTTTCTGTTACCTTTGACATGACTCTCTACGTACATAATTTTTAAATTTAGAAAAATTGTGTATTTAAAAAATATATAATAAAAACACTGCTTAAATAAAAGTATTCACAACCCAGAGACAAGGCTTGCATTGTCCTTCTGCAGGAATTACAGATTTCAGTTGCCTCATATTTGTGATTTTGCCATTTTCTCCATACTTTCTCTGACATTTTAGATGGAGAATGTTAGCGGACTCAATTTGGATTGAATTTTGGATGAATAATCATGCACTAATATCTGAATTGATACTTACTTAAATATGTACCGATAATGAGTTAAGGCATGTACTAATCACAAACTAATGAAGAGCTAACCTTAACTATGACATGAGTCTTATGAATTCATGCTTGAATAACGACCACCTTAAGTACGTTAGTACATGCTTGTTAGTTAATGTATTAATTAACAGATAGGAGTAAACTAAATCAAACATGCTCTATAAGAAAGAATATGAATTAAATGTGCATAATTTCGAATTGTTTATTATCGAAGATGCATAAACACCAATAATTTCATCTCAACCCATGCTCAGGGATTTTGAGGGGTAGTGGACCAAAACTCACCACCCAGAGCACGTACTGGTACTACAGTGGGATTTGAATAGAAATCGATGGAGAATGATGAAGAACAGGTTGAGACGAAATTATTGGTGTTTATTATTAGTGCGTCTTTCTACATTCGATAAGGAGGATCAATGTAAATTATGAAAGTAATCCACCACCATCCAATGATGTTTGTGTACACAGCTGCATATGGCAAATTATATAAGCAATTTGAAATCATGTATGTTTAGTTCTTATTCTTTCTTATATGTTTGATTTAGTTTACCCCTAGATGTTAATTAATACATTAACTAACATGCATTTAAGGTGGTCCTTATTCACACATGAATTCCTAAGACTCACATAGTTAAGGTTAGCTCTTCATTAGTTTGTGATTAATGCATGCCTTAACTTATCATTACTTACTTAATTCACTAATCATCATTCTAATTATATTACAATTAATATTCTAATAATTATATTATAGTTCATGATATTAGTGCATGATAATTTGTGTACTGTTACTGTAATGTGTTGCCATTTTTAGGTCATGCCACAGACTTTTAATTGGGTTTAAAAAACACAAACCATCTTTTGCCTTGTGTGCTGGGTCATTGTCCTGTTGGGATGTAAATGTTCAACTTAGATGATAGATTTTTGGCTGACTCAAACAGGTTCTCCTCAACAGGTTGCGTGTACAACCCAAATTCTGAAAAAGTTGGGACAGTATGGAAAATGTTAATAAAAACAAAGAGGAGTGATTTGTAAATATACTTTGTCTTGTATTTAAACAAAACAAAAAAAAAAACGTATAAAGACAAGGTACTTGTTGTTTAACCTAATCGACTGCATAGTTTTTTGAAGATAAACGTTTATTTTGAAAATTATGCATGCAACACATTCCAAAAAAGTTGGGACGGGGCAATTTAGGACTAATAGTGATGTGACAAGTTGAAATAAGAAGGTGATGTGAAACAGGCGAGGCAATCGTCTAATCATAGTATATAAGGAGCCTCCAAAAAAGCCCTAGTCCTTCAAGAGCAAGGATGGGTGGAGGCTCGCCAATCTGCCAACAGATGCATCAGTGAATAATCCAACACTTTGAGAAAAACATTCCCCAAAGACAAATTGGTAGAATCTTAGGCACAATATAATTAAAAGATTCAAGGAATCCGGTCAAATCTCAGTGCGTAAAGGGCAAGGCCAAAAACACTTCTGAATGTGTGTGATCTCTGATCCCTCAGATGTCACCATCTTAAAAACTGTCATGAGTCTGTAATGGATATCTTGACATGGGCTCGGGAATATTTTGGTAAACCTTTGTCTGTCATCACAATTCACCGCTGCATCCACAGATGCAAGTTAAGGCTTTACTATGAAAAGCAGAAGCCATACATCAACACTGTCCAGCGGCGCCGCTGACCTCTCTGGGCTCGGTCTCATCTGAGATGGACAGTAGCACAGTGGAATCGTGTTTTGAGGAAAAGGACAATCTAAGCCAGTAGTTTTTAAAGTAGGGGCCGCCAGGGGGCGCTCGGGGGGCCCAACAATTTGGTGTGAAAAATAAATTCTCATTCTCAGACAACCACAAACACACACACACTCAATTCCTAATATAATGTAATATACAGATGTAAGATATAATTATTAATAAAAAAAAAAGAGGGATGTATTCAGAAGTCTGTATTTTTAATGTGTTTTAAAGACATCTTGCAAAAGTGGGGCCTTGGTCAAATGTTAATGCCATTTGGGGGGCCTTGCCCTGGAAAAGTTTGGGAACCCCTGATCTAAGCTGTTATCAGCATCAGGTCCAAAAGCCAGTGTCTGTCATGGTATGGGGGTGTGTCAGTGCCCATGGCATGGGTAACTTGCACATCTTTGAGGGCACAATTAATGCAGAAAGATATGTACACATTTTGGAGCAATATGTGCGGCCATCCAGAGCAGGACAACATCAGACCATGTCCTTCCCAGAGAGATTCTGTATGGAGGAATGGTCTCAGATCCCTTGCCATGTATTCTCCAACCTCATCAGGCATTATAGGAGGAGACTCTTGAAGAGCTGTTATCTTGGCAAAGGATGGTAGCACAAAGTATTGACTAAAAGAGTGCCAATAATTATTTCACACCTATATTTAACAAAAAAATTTTTTTTTGATAAACCTGTGTTGTGTATTTGTGAATTTTTGTAACAAAAGATCAAAAGGTTAAACAATAAAGTAAATTTTTCACAGCCTTCTTTGCTCATAATTAGCAAGGGTGCCAATATTAGTGGAGAGCTTTGTTTTAAATGATCATTATCCTGGTCAGGATCATGGTGGACCCAGAGTCTATCCTGAAATTGTTGGCCGAGAGGTGGGAATACACACTGGTTACAGTGCCAGTCGATCAAAGGGCATAAACTCATTAATTTCTGAAAATATAAGAATATGTGTCACATGTGTTCCTGCAATTTCCTTCTGCACCTGTTACTATCATCTGAAATCTAAGATCACACATCGCAGTACAACCAATTGTACCTCTTATTCCAAATGCTTGTTTAAACATACTCTTAATATGTTCAACAGGTGCTCAAATGTTGAACTTGTAAATCACAGGAGACATCTGCCATTAGAGGGAGCTGTTTACTTTCCTGTGAGCAAGTCTTACCTGCAGGATAGTTTCTGCATGCTAGTCAATAAATGTACAATAAAGCACTGTTATTCAATCAAATTATTATTATTATTATTATTATTATTATTATTATTATTATTATTATTATTATTAATGCATTTGCTCTTATATTTTATATTTACAATATACTTACAATTATACTTAGTCCATACACACATTATGTCGTTAAAATATGAGTGAAATCAATGTAACAGACGGTTTACAACATTTGAAACAAAAAGCTAAAGAAAATAATATATAGTAATATAATATAGTGCCCATAACCTCTAATGATCAGGCCTCCTAAACAAGGGAAATCCCTGACAGCAGGCTATATTTGAATACAGGCTGTCCTTCTTATATATGCCTGCCCATCACTGTCTGCTCATGTTCTATCTTCTTTCTATCTTCTCATTCAAATGAGATGGACCTTTAAATGAAGAATTGTCCATGGAAGTGCGGTCTAGATCACAGTAAGTATATATTTGACTTTTTTCCTCATTTAAACCAACAGCAGTTAATGTGGACTTGACATGTGAAGCAGTGAAACAGAATTCATTCTCAGAGGCCAGCTGTAGTTTTTCACTTTAGGTACTCTCTATCTCTGAGTGTGTGTGTGTGTGAGAGAGAGAGAGAGAGAGAGAGAGAGAGAGAGAGAGAGAGAGAGAGAGAGAGAGAGAGAGAGAGAGAGAGAGAGAGAGAGAGAGAGAGAGAGAGAGAGAGAGAGAGAGAGAGAGAGAGAGAGAGAGAGAGAGAGAGCGCTCCCCAATTCCATAAAAGGTAAGGCCAAAGAAGGAAAGTAGGGGCATAACAATAATGCAGGATATTCTCACAGGATGTCTATAAGTGAGAGAGTGAAAGAGAGAGGGAGGGAGAGAAGGGAGGGGAGAGGAAAGAACAGGGAATGGAACAGCTGTACTGTGTCAGTAGTGCTGGACTGAGAGGCTGCAGGCAGCATGAGCATGAGCATGTCTGACACTCTCTTCAAGAGATAGCAGCAAAGATGCAGTCACTTCTAAGGTACGTTTATAGCTGAAGAATAGCTTTACTCTCTTTCTCAGTCCTCTATATTCTCTCTCTCTCTCTCTCTCTCTCTCTCTCTCTCTCTCTCTCTCTCTCTCTCTCTCTCTCTGTGCATCCTGGTGTGGTCAGATTGGATACAAACTAAAAAATAAAATAAATAAATAAATAAATGCAGGGTCCTGTCTGAGTGATGCCTTTTTGATCTACAAAGAGATGTGTTGTAACTGAGTAACAGAAATGTAACAGTATCCTGAAAAAGTGCACAGGAAGTTAGATGATTATCCTCTCACGCTGTGTGTATCTGGTCATCTGCCTGAAACTGATTTTTTGAGAAGTCAGGACTTTTAGTGTGTGTATGTGTGTAATGATGTGATTCATGTTGTCAACAGACCTAAAGTCCTAAAGAAAGAGGCTGCGATTAATATGCATTTAGTGTTCAAAATGCCATGAACTTGTACCCCACCCCCCACCACCCCCCACACACATACACCCACCCCCAAAAACCTTCCTCCTCCAGTGATGACTAAACTTTCAGCTTTTGTCTGACATGTGGGTGCTTCCTCTTACGTCAGAAATGAAATAATGAATATGAGAACTGAAACGACATAATGTGTTTTTTTTTTTTTTCTGCAGTGTGCTCTTCTGGCATGTCATGTATGTCAAAAAGATTCCTTTGAAAATGGAATAAGTTAAGGGTTATCCTCCATTTCATCGCCCATCTGTAATGATAGAAATCCTGACAGTGTCAGTTTAAAAAAATAGATTATGCTTATAGTGTGTAGGTGTGTGCGTCTGTAGTAGTAGTAAGAGCAATGTATATTACGACAGACGCACACTTCCTTATAAGAATATATATTGAACGCTGAGTTCTATTTCTCTGCCCCTGTGTATGTATATTTGTATGCTGAAGCTGTCCTCTCTCTATTCCTGCAGCATGATGAGCACCCAGGTGTGGTTCCTCTTCTTCAGTGTGAATTTACTCTCACTACAAATCTCACTCTGCCAAGAGGTAAGCGACATTCTGAGCATCTCTAGAATTAAATGAGTTCATTAGACCGTTTTAAATAACTCACTTAAATGGACAGGATTTCCCACTTGTTGTGAACTACACTGTTTATCATAATTGAACACAAATTGACAAAAGATTCTGGATTCAATGCATTTGATGATTTATTTAAGGTACTGATCAAAAGCAATAAATAAATCATGTTCATGTCAGTTGTTAGGGATGACATATTTTATTTATGGTTATATGCATTGTCCTCATTAATAATGGCTTTGTGAGCTAATCCAGTATATTTATAGATTAACTAGAGCTTATAATTTATTTTTAAAAAATGATTTTTTTTGTTTGTTGGTTTAATTTAGTCTATAATTTAAACTGAATTTAATGCCATATTGGAAAATTCAAGACACTGATATGATAATTAAGTATTTTTTTGTTCTTAGATCCTGGGCGGTGCATAGGTAGAACTAAAAATAAACATAACTGTAAAATGATACTGTCAAATGTTTAGGGAGTTTTTGCGATTTTTTTATTTTGTCAACAAATACCTTAAGGGTTCTTTCAAGAGAAATGCTGTCAGTAATGGATTGGCTGCTCAGTTACTCAACCATAAAACAACTGAGCTACAAAAGGGAAGTAAGATGGAAATGTGTGAGAATAGTATAGAAACAAGGAGGAAAAAACTGACTGTGAAAAAGTGGTTGTTTTAGATGAGCATATTTGTGTATCCATCTTCATTTGCTGCTTTATCCTGGTGAGTCGCATGGTGCATGGTAACTACCAGCAAGTTTTTGAGAGTTGGAAGGAAACCGGAGTACACAGAAGAATCCCCCCAGAGACAAGAAAAACGTACTAAATGTTTCTACATACAGTAAACCGAGCTCAGGATTAAACCACTGGCACTGCATGTAGAGTTGGTTCCTTACAGCGCCAGGGTTTGATCTAGCAGGTGGACTGGCTATTGTACCAGTTTCTTGCTCCAGTGTTCTGGGGATAATCTCTGATTCCACCCCAACCAGGATAAAGAAGTTACTGAGGATTAGGTTTTTATGTTAGGTAAAGGAGACACAAACATTTACTGGCTTTAATGGTTGTAGGAAATCACCTTGAGCTATGTGAGAGAACACAAGTGTTCCCCGAAGCATATGACACAACATATGGCTGATGGGAAGGAACTGGTGGGTAAAACGGTGCCACTTGTGCCTGCATCCTTTCATTGCTCATACATATTTTAGCATTGCATGAAAAGGATAATTGCTCGGTGTCACAGATTTAGAATTTGCCGTGACTGAGAAAAAACATTTGTGTCCTTGAATACCAGTACCAGAGCTATAAATATGTTGACACGCTTGTGTCAAAAGAAACCTCTTGTGTACAGTTACAGTTATTATAAGTATGCTGATGTATGAGTGGTTGAAAGATGTTCCAGACAAAACTAGACAAAAATGGAGCATCAGAAATGAGAGATGACATGATGGTTGATGATTTGTGTATCATTATAGTGGAAATTGCCACTATATTGGTGACAGATATTGCAAAAGCACTATGATTTAAGCCACTTTTCCACTTCGTGGTACAGCTCGACTCGACTCAGCTCACTTTATTCTTCCCGAGCTTGCTTTTCTACTGCAGTTTAGTGCTGCCTCAACATGGGTGCCATCTTCCACTTGCCTTCACGCAGGAATAATCATGTATTTTCGAAGCCCTGTAGAAATACACGGTCAGGCCTTATTCCAAATGCCTTTCCTGTTCACTGAACATGGACCCTATTAAGCATGTAAAATAACGGTGTTCTAGAACCTACATAGTGCTTGATATGACTGAGTTAGATTTATCTGCGACAGGCGTGACTTTGATAAATGCCTGTTTGGAAATCCTTAACAAGCGAGATTTAAAAATCCAAGACAGAAACCTTTGTTGTAATTTTACCTGTAATGAGATAAATGATACACAGTTTTCAATTAATAGTATTTTACCATACGCAAAGTATGTATTAAATGACACATTTATTCAGGCACAATACAGAACCACTCGTTAAGGAGAATCCTTACTCTCGCTCTCTTGGAAACTCGACCGACGTGGTACTAAAAAAGTATCAGGTACTAGGTACTATCCACAGTGGAAAGCTCCCAAAAAGCGAGCAGAGTCAAGTCGATTCAAGCTGTACTGTGCAGTGGAAAAGTACCATAAATGACTAGCAGTTTCTGACTACTCCTTATTAGGAATTTAGGAATATGAGAGTTAAATTGCCTCTTTCTTTGTTTTCCTCCATAGCTCCAGAGTGAAACTGACCCCAGCAATCAGAGCTTGAACAGTACACCACTCACTGTCAACCATACACTCAATCTTTCTCGCAAACTCCTCCAATTTATCCAGTCAGATCTCAAGAACATGACTCACCTGAAAGCTCTGGATGCAGTTCTGAAAAAGTATGTGGGGCCACTCTCTACAGTCCAGAAACTTGACCTGTCTGGAAATGGCCTATATACAGACATGATTGACTATCTTCTGAGAGATGCTCCTGCTCTTACCAACCTCTCTTTAAATGAAAATAGCATAACAAAAATAGGCAATGCTACCTTTAGTGGTTCCCTATCACTAAGAAACATTGATTTACATAACAATGTCATTCTAGAGATTGAGGAGGGCACATTTGATTCTCTGCTCAATCTCACTGAGCTGGATTTATCAGTGAATTCAATCTCATGCATTACTGACTTTAACCTGTTCCAGCTGAGATCATTAAACCTGAGCAAAAATAGCATGACCTCCTTCCAAAGCATTGACTCAAACCAAGCGTTTGAGTTGCTCTACCTGGACCTGAGGGAGAACAAGATGCACTACTTTCCTGTCCTGCCAAGGAGGAACAAGATCATCTATCTAGACATTTCACGGAACCAACTGCATAGCCTGAACAGCACAGGTCCAGATGATGAGCTTCAGTATCTGAGGGACATAGAAGAACTGACTCTTTTTCCACTCCACAGCAGCAAAACCCACCAGTTGCTTCCCAAACTTCTGTACTTAGACCTGAGCTATAACCAGCTCAAGGCAGTGCCTCCTGATTTCTTCTCCAGTTTGGAGGCTCTGGATACCCTGAACATGAGCAATAACTGTCTAGACAACTTCATGATGGACACTGGGAGTCCTCTGAATGCATTGAAGACCCTTGACCTGAGCTACAACAACCTGCAGAACCTGACCTTTATGGAAAACACGCTGCAGGCACTGGAGACACTTTACCTGCAGGGCAACATTCTCACGATGTTGGACTCTGGAATCTTTCATTTACCCAGCATCACCAACCTGCATCTTCAGTTTAATGGGCTGAGCATCTGTGGTCCACAGCAAAACCAAACCAGTGGCTGTGTCGCTCTCTTCTCTATCCCTACCCTGCGATACCTTTACCTATCTGAGAACAAATTGACTTCCTTGCCTGCACATGCATTTCAGGAAACCCCATTACTCATCCTGGACCTATCACTGAACCCTAACATGAAAATCAGTGAACAGGCCTTTTCAGGCTTAGAGCGGTCCCTCACCCACCTGTACTTGAGAGGAAACCAGCTTGAAAAGCATAGCATCAGCCTCTTATCAACTCTACACAGCTTGAAGGTTCTGGATTTGCCCAATAACCAGTTAGATGGCCTGTTTCTGGGTAGCAGAGACTCTTCCATTGAGATTCTGAATCTGCAGAACAACAAAATCAAGATCCTAGACATTTCCACAGTATTGGCACTAGAGAAGACAATCAGAACTCTCTATCTTGCCTCAAATCCACTCATTTGCTGTGAAAACTTGCATTTGATCAGATTGGTGCAACAGGCCCATGTGGACATTGACAATGCCATGTGCAAATACACAGGGGATGCTGGGTATGGTACCATCAACCTCAGAGACGTGAAATCTGAACACTGTGAAACTCTGAACAGCAAAGTGTTTGTAATTGCCATGATTGCTGTACTAGTCTTGGGGCTAATGATTGTTTTGCTGGTGGCCATAAAGTTGTGCCACTCAAGGAGTTACAAATTCAGCAACAGTTACAAGGCTTAAAATATTATAGAAAGGAAACCAAGAAAATTATGTTAAGGTTGTCAGATGTAAGGTATTGACCCACAAGACAAAATCTTTCATCTGAATGACAGTTAAACAGTTCACCTCCATCAGGTAGAATAGCCCAATTATAAAGAATGGGGAGCCAGATATATGCTGAATAACCTTACATGGAAGCAAGGACTGATGAAAATGTGACTGGTATCACATGAGTTCAGCAGAAGGTCCCTCCGCAGTGAGGTACTGAAAATATGTGTGATGGGGAAATGGCTAAAATGGTTGTGCCAGGTTGAAACACTAGGGACTATGTTAAGGCTGTTAACAGAAATGTGCAATGTTACAGCAAAACAGAGAATCAAAATTGACTAGACACATAAGCCCGATATAATTGCCTAAAGAAGAAGGTTTCTATATAAGAGGAGGGGCATGAGGATCAGCACAATTAAGTAAGAAACCACCACTTAATGAAACAATGACAGGAAATATGAAGGACCAACATTATAAGTGTGACTTGGCTTTGCACATCTGGCGACGATGTCCTTATTATAATGTCAGTACTGTCATTTTGGATGGTCACTACATTTCCCCAGAAAACTATTCTTTTGCACTTTAAAGACTGTGATATATGAATATGAAAGATGTGTGAAATGCAATATGTACATATAACAAAACCCATCAAACACTAAAAAGGTTGTACCTACTACAGTTCTACATAGGGGTATAGAATAAAGCGAGATTTAAAACTTAATAAGATCCACACCATTCACATTTTAATTGATTGGAGTTATTCATTTCAATTCAATTCAGCTTTAATTGTATAGCACTTTTAACAACAGACATTGTCCCAAAGCAGCTTTACAGAAATATATACATTCAGGATATAGATTTTAAACAGATGAATTTATCCCTAATGAGGAGCCAGAGGTGATGGTGGCAAGGATAGATTACTAGGTATGCTTATTGTCCCATAATGGTTAACGACAATGTCCTTTGAGTGAGTGCAAACAGGGACTGTGTCAAGACTAGCTATGACACCATAACTAAAAGGGAGAGCCAGAAGGTAACACAGACATTAGGGTGCCCTGGGACATAAGGCGTTCAGCCACTCAACCATCAACAAACCTGAGTGAATGTGTGAAAGTTGGGGAGCGACAGCATCCAAACATCCCAGCTCACTACAACACTCTGTGCCCATGAGCGCTGTAGATCTGCTCCTTTACCTAAGAAAAAAATTCACAAAAAGCATGACTAAACAAATATATTTTCAGCGTAGACTTAAACACTGAGACTGTGTCCCGAACACTAGTTATCTAAAGTTAACTAGCTAAACCCTATCTTCATCCTTAAGGCTAGTAGCATTGATGACTTTAGTGAATTTATAACTTTAACAAAGCCTTAGGTTGACTCCCTAAGAAGCAAATCTAGCTTTGTAAAATGCTCCTCTGGTATGATTTGAAGGGCAGTGGCATTTGTGTCATGGGACCAGACAGAGACCATGTGAAGTGTGGGTGTGTGAGAGATATGATTTAACCGAGCCACAGCAGAGGAAATGTTGCTGTCCGGACACCTGCAGTAAAACTACAGCATGTTTTCACAGCTTTAGGGCTGCCACAGTTACCTTTCCTGTTATTGATTTGGTCTTCACAGCTCTGAATCCGAATAAGGTGTCTTGGTTACTTAGCCTAAATGTAGCTGTTTGCTGATGGAAAATAGTCATTTTATTTGCATTTTCAAAAATCTAAAGGATGTATAATATTCCTTCAAGGTATCTGAGTATCAGATTTAATGTAGCATCAGTATTCATTGAGCTTATTTTATTAATAGATTTCAGGGTAGAAGCAGTGTAAACTTGCTGTCTAAACCAGGACCTGGCATGACTGAAATAGACAGGAGGAAATCCCTGTGTGTTTGAGTGTGTCATCTCTTTGTGTATAAATAGAAGCTCATTTCATAGCTTGTTGACGCTGTAATGATAAGATATTTCCTCTTATGTATTTCATGGTCACTACCACTTCTTGTTTAACATCCCACGCAAGCTGCACCAGCCGAAACTAGCAGTGATCACATACACACACCTACACACTGCTCTGTTCAGACTGAGTCTCCTGTTTTGTTCCACTAAATATTTATTCTTTATAAAGGAATTCTAAAAAAACAAAAACAAATGTATGATGAATGTAAATGAACAGATGTATATTTATAAATATCCCTATTTTGTTAAATAAATGATCTGTGCATAAGTGTGTACTAATGTTATAATGCTTCACTGTTAAACTTCATTGATATTTAGTAGAACTATAAATATAAAATTAAATATAATAAAATGTAGCTGTGCCAAAATTTGTTTAGAAAGATCGGGCCTGTGTGTTTGTACATGCAATTGCGTGTATAAGGGATGGAATTAGCTGGTGTGAGACGTGTTTGTATTAATATAATGCTGGCTGGCAGAAAGACAGCAGGACAATATCCATCAGGCTTCTCCAAACAGGAAGCAGCTTGAGAGGAAAATGGTTAGTACATATAAATAGAGTTTGTTCACACCCGGTCCTGTTACGTGCCATCGGCCTGACTCAGAATGCCAGTGGAGGCTAGGATTGATTATTATTATTATTATTATTATTATTATTATTATTATTATTATTATTATTATCATCATCATCGTTGTTGTTGTTATTATTATTATTATTATTATTATTATTATTATTATTATTAATAATAATATATGGAACAACTATTACATACAACATGTATAATTATTATTTCAATACCTCTTAAACATATAAGGAATTATTTGGTATTTGGTATTTTGCAAAGAAAAAACAATGATATAAACTCAAAACTCATAATACCAATATTCATAATTCCCATAATTAGTCTGTGACTGTTATTACATAAGAACCTTACTACCAGAAACAACAAGAGAACATCAGAGATACCAGAGAACATGTTTAAATAGTCCATTGTCTAAGAATTGCATAAGAATTCACTCCCTTTGAACTATTCCACATTTTGTCTTGTTATAACCTGTAACTGAAATGGATTTAATTATGTGTTTAATATAGTATATGAACCTACACAGAATAGCCCATTATATTGATGTGGTGATTGTGCCCTGCAATGGACTGGCGCCCTGTCCAGGGTGTACCCCGCCTTGTGCCCGATGCTTCCTGGGATAGGCTCCAGGTTCCCCCGCGACCCTGAAAAGGAGTAAACGGTTGAAGATGGATGGATGGATGGATGGATGGATGGATGGATGGATGGATGGATGGATGGATGGATGGATGGATGATACAGTATGCAAATGAAAAAAACATAAAAATTGTGATTGCATAAATATTCACCTCCATTGCTGTGAAACCCCTAAATTACTTCTGGTATGGTCATTTGCCAACAGAACTCAGATAATTAGTTGAATGGTGTTCAACTATGTGCAAATAAACTGTCGTGTGATCTCAGTATAAATACACCTGTTCCTGGAACTACTAAAAGTTTGTTAGTGGACACATCTAAACAAACATCATCATGAAGACTAAGGACCTATCAAAACAAATCCAGGACAACATTCTGGAAAAGTATCAATCAGAGTTTGGTTATTAAAAATATCCCAAACTTCCTGCAGAGCACAATTAAATCACAGCTGTGACTCTTTCTAGAGGAGGCTGTCCAACAAAAGTCATGTGACTGGTTAAGTGGGGCATTAAGCAGAGAAGCAACTATATCTCCACAGTTACCCCATCATCCCCTTCCTAACTAAAATCAAGTGCAGGTCTCTACAAGTTGTATAGCAGAGTAATGTTTTGAAAAAATTAAATAAACAGAAATATTTCCAGCTGAAATCAAATTTAATTTAAATTCAAATCCAGTCTAGTGTGCCAACTCCTAGGGCTTTACACAATGTATAGTGTCTGTTCATACATTATTCTCTAAATATCAGACATAACAACCCTGTAACTTTCAAACTAAGATCAAAAAACAAATGTTAATTTATTAATCCATCTATTCATTCATTCATTTATTCATTCATTTATTCATCTTCAGTAGTTATTTTATCCTGTCCAGGGTTACAGTGGAGCCAGAGCCTGTTCTCGAAAAACAGGCAGTTGTACCAAGGAAATATATTTATACTCACATGTATATACTGTATATATGGACAATGTCACAAAGCGGCTTGCAGAAATATATAAATTCAATATAAAAATTTTAAATTAATAAGTTTATCCCTAATGAGCAAGCCAGAGACAACTGAGGCAACAGGAGGAAGAAACCTTGAGAGGATTCCCGTCTATACCTATGTACTGTGGGTGGCTGTGGCTCAGGTGGTAGAGTGGGTTGTCCACTAATCGTAGGGTTGGCGGTTTGATTCCCCGCCCACATGACTCCAGATACTGAAGTGTCCTTGGACCCCAAGTTGCTCTTGATGGCAAGTTAGTGCCTTGCATGGCAGCTCTGCTACTGTGTGTGTGAATGAGACACAATGTAAAGTGCTTTGGATAAAAGTGCTATATAAGTGCAGACCATTTACTACCTGGTCAGAAAGTAGAAGTGCAGGAGCATGCAGAACTGTTCATGGCTATTGTAGCAAAACTGTTCATATCAGTTGCAGTTCAAAGACAAAAAAGATTTTTAAGTGCTACCATACTGAGTAATCTCACTGATCTTTAGTCCATGCAGGGCCATCCTCAGCAACAGTGGGTGATTTCCAAACGATGAGAACGCAACCAGAAGTAAGACATCAGGATGGATCAGGCAGGTCCAGAGAGCAGAAGTGGTCACGATCACTGCTATCTCAGGAGTAGCATGTGTAACGAGAGAGAGAGAGAAAGACAGAGAGAGAGATCATAAGGTATGCTAATTGTCACATAATGATTAATGACTATGTATTTTGTGTGTGTGCAGAGTGTGTGCAGAGTGCAAGCAAGGCTAGCTATGACAGCATAACTCAAAGGGAGAGCTAGAAGGTACCCCAGACATGAGGGCACCCTGGGACATAAATCGAGCCATTACACCGTAATAAAAATGATCCATAGTGCCCTACGAATTCTCCCACCTTGTGTCCAGTGTTATGGGGAAGGCTCCAGATGCACCACAACTTTGAGCAGAATAAAACGGTTACTGAAGATGAATGATTAAATGAATTAATTAATAATGATCCAAGCTGAAACTTCTTCGATCTGGCATTGACAGAGCCAATCCAGCACCTTGCAGTGGAATGTGGCCATAACTACACATATAGTCATACAGACGTTTACTGTTGCAATAAAAGTGAACTGAAATTCACATAAAATAGACATGAGACAGCCAGCATCCCCTCCCCTACCCCCACCCCAAACCCAAAGCATGAGAGACAGTTTTGTGTAGATCCAGACATCATTAATCTAAGGATCTAATCTCTTTCTTTCTTCTCCTGTAACTTGTTTGTCCATCGGAAATGTTTTCCCCCCACCCACGGGACCAGTCCTTATTCCTTCTGCTGTCTACTTTCTCCCTCCCACTCACACAGATATACACTAACTCAGCATGCATTATTCACCACCAGCTTTAAAATGACACTCGCAAGCAATCTACAAAGGCTTTAAGCACATAAAGTGAAAAAGCAGAGTGAGAGGGAAAGAGAGAAGTGATCATCTCTGTAACATCCTCATTGACATGTGCATATGTCTACTGATCACTATCATCTTAGTCAGGCTAAGTGTCATGTGGATTGAAGAGGGGTTTAACATGTGAGTCAGCATTGCACATGGTCACTGAGATAAACTATGAAGCTACGTTCAGTCTCACATCCACCGGGGTATCTCACATCCTCTGAGCAGCGAGCTCCATCCGGTCAGAATTCAGCAGAACTTCCTTACAGGCTTAAGTAAAAGCACTCCCTACATGCACTGAGATATTTGAGTCAGATCATTAAATTGAGGTTAGTGGAGGATGAATAGAATGAAAAGGAAGTCTTTCTGTAGCCGCAAGGGCAAAAGACTACATACATAAATACATCAATTATGCATTTAAATTCAGAAGCCTGAATTGTTTCCTTCTTTATCCTAAAGCTTTGCAAAAAATACTTATGTAGATTTACAGTGTGATAAAAAATAAGAAAAAAAAAGAAAAGAAAATCTGTCCTGATATGTACAAAGAAACAACCCTGATATCACTGATTCAGTAAGTGTGAGACTGGCTCGTGTAATTTGATAATCCCTTATGGGAACAAGGAAGAATCGAATGCGTAAAGTATGTGGTACTATAGCACCAGAAACTACTCTGATGTCCACATTTCACAGTCACGGAATTGCCTGTAGCCATGCACTTAAAACAGCTTTCCTTACTGATTTAGTGCCATTGTGTGATCTTGAATCTGCAGATTGAAGAAGTACTACAGTACATCAGAGCTCAACATTTCACTGGAGGTGGATGTTCTTCAGAACAGCATGGAAAGGCCAGTGCAGAAATAGCACTTCTGTCTCAACCTCTATCTTCATTGATTATATAAAGGAATTTTACAATGATATCTTGATAAGACTTCATTATAAGGGTCACATATTAGACATAGCTAAACTTTGCATATAAGAAAATAACTCATCAGTTATTTGACAATATTAGAATTGGTATTGCTTTATTTAGTGCTCTCATATTCTTATGTCATTGTCCATAATGATAATGTTTCTGGAAATGTGCACGTTAATTAATGATTTGTAAAATGATCCATAAAATGCTAACACAAGATAATCTCTCTGAAATGGCTGCTCTTAAAAAGGATACATTGGAGCAGTTGAGGGTTAAAGTCTTGCTCAGTGTCCCAACCATGACAACTTGGCAGTGTTGAGATTAGAACTCACAACCACCTAGGACATCAGGACTTAACCACTGAGCCACCATTTCCCTCAACTAGTGTGCACTAATACAACTACCTCTGCTGCAGAATTAGCTTGCAGTGAAAGACAATGTTCAATACTTTACTAAACTTATTACCAGCATACAAACTTAAATCAAAGAGGGCTTGTGTTCTCAAACAGTGGGGGAAATAAGTATTGGACGCACCAACATTTCTTTCAGTAAATATATTTCCAATGAGGTTATTCACATGAAATTTTCACCAGACATCAGTATTAACTCAAGAAATCTGGAAATGTAAAGAATTCACAACATTAAAGTCCATAAATGAAGTTATGTGTAATTAAGAGGAATGATACAGGAAAAAAGTATTGAACACGCTAACTGAAACTTATTTAATACTTAGTGGAGATGCCTTTGTTTTTAATGATAGCTTCTAGATGCTTCCTGTATGAAGAAATTAATGGGCCGCAGTATTCAGGTGTGACTTTGGCCCATTCTTCTAAACACATTGTCTTTAAATCTTGTTCAGGTGATTGACTCGGCCATTCTAACACCTTGATTTTTTTTTTCTCTGAAACTAATTGAGAGTTTCCTTTGCTGTATGCTTTGGATTGTTGTCCTGCTGGAAGGTCCACCCACATCTCATCTTCATCATCCTGGTGGATGGCAGCAGATTCTTCTCAAGCTAAAGCTGTCAAATAACCTCTGTATACACAACTTATATGCACATTTATTAGCTATGAACTAATGTCTAAAATGTGAAACCATATACTGAAGTATACAGAAATGTCTTTGAAGGACCCACTGGACTCGACCCACCATGTGAAAAAGGAATCTGAGTTACAGCTGCAGCTGATCACAAAACTATTTCTATGGTAAACAGCAATGGTCACTTACTTACAAGGCTAAGCTTTGTGGAATGATCAAACTAGTGGATTATTTCAACAAATGAAAGGTACTCTTCCCTTCCAGACTGCTGTACTGCTGAGTGTGAGTGGGGCTTGGTATTTGTTAGCTCATTACATAGTTTAAAGAGTGCTTAATCTTCAACAATGTTGTATGCATTATACAGTAACTGCTAAGTGAGGATGGGAGGTGCATTTACATTCCAAAACATCATTTACGGATTAGTGTACTACACAAAATGCTAACCCACGTTTGATGAAGAACAGGTTTAAATTACAGACTTCTAGCCCTGTATGCAGAAAATACAGGATACTATTCTGAATGTTATTAGAAATGGGGGTATAGTGGCTTAGAGTTTACCATGTTTGCCTCCCACCTCCGGGGGTGGGGACCTGAATCCCACCTCCACGCTTTGTGTGCAGAGTATGTGTGTTCTCCCTGTGCTTCTGGGGTTTCCTCTGGGTACTCCAGCTTTCTCCCCTAGTCCAAAGACATGCTTTGTAGGCTGATTGGCATTTCCAAATTGTCAGTAGTGTGCGACTGTGCCCTGTGATGGGTTGGCACCCGGTCTAGGGTGTTCCCCGCCTTGTGCCCCGAGTCCCCTCGGATAGTTTCCAAACTCCCCTGCGACCCTGTATTGGATAAGTGATATGGAAAATGTATGGGTGAATTATTAGAAGTATTATCCAAAAATATTTCCTCTGTGTATGTGTGTGTGTGTGTGCGTGTGTGTGTGTGTTGGGGGTGGGTGTCTAGTATACATTAAGCTCTATAGTATTGCTACACTGAAAAGCATCATTTTTTTACAGTCTGCTTTCTGAAACCATGTCACCAGCAGTGAGTCAAAGACAGAATTAGCAAAAAAAAAAAATTGGTATGACTCATCACAATTTAATTTAAGTGGTAATGTTTTGTTTTCTTGTCTTTCTTCCGCTGCCACAGGTACATATTCCACACAAGACTCTCATTTTGAGTTTCTGCAAGAAGACAGAAACAGAGTAAGGGATATCTAATTTAACCATGACGCCAGTGGGATCTTTTCACAATAACAGAATCAGGGGCAACTGTCAGCTTCTAGGAAAGTGTACATATTTTACAGAGGCACTTTTTTAATGCATCATCTTTAAAATGACAAGTACAGTCTTGTGAAAAAAAGTACACCCCATGTCAAAATTCTTTGACTTATTTGGACAAGCAAACATTTGATCCTCTCTGAATCAGTGCCTATTAATAAAGTTGATAAACTCTATCAAATGAGATAAAATTTACATTTTGGAGTAATTTTTACAATTTAAATGAACAAAAAACTGATCAGTCACATGCAAAAGTAAGTACACCCCTTCATTTATCACACCTTCAAATCCATAAAATTAAATCAGGTGTTGAAGATTGGGTGCCAGTGATTAGAACCTGCTTAGGGAGTGCAGGTGGAACCTGTCTTACTTATACCCCTCTCATATCTAGTGTTTCGTGTTCCCTTTGTTATTTGGGTGTGTGGTGTCATCATGCCAAGATCTAAAGAGTTCTATAAGGCCTTCAGAAAAAAGGTTGTGGATGCATATGAGTCTGGCAAGTGATTTAAAAACATCTCCAAATTATTTGCAATACATCATTCCACTGTAAGGAAAATCATCTACAAATGGTACAGATTTCAAACAACTGCCAATTTGTCCAGGATAGCCCGTCCCAGCAAATTCAGTCCAAGTCTGATGCAAAAAGAGATCTCAAAGAACCCCAAAATTTCCCCAAAAATCACAAGATCTGCTAGTAAGTCTTGTAACTGTTGGTGTCAAAGTGCATGCTTCTACAATCAAAACGAGATTGCACAAAATTGACCTGTATGGGAGGCGTGTCAGGAAAAAGCTTTTGATGACTACAGTTTGCCAGTGAGCATATAGGCAAAGACCAGGCCTTTTGGAATAATGTGCTCTGGACAGATGAATCAAAGATAGAGTTGTTTGGTCACAGTAACAGCAGACCAAAGACAGCTTTTCAGGAGAATCACCTCATACCAACTGTGAAGCACAGTGGTGGTAATGTGATGGTTTGGGGTTGCTTCGCTGCCTCAGAGACTGTACAGCTTGCATTCATTGATTCAACTATGAATTCTGCATCAAATCAAAGATTGCTTGAAGATAATGTAAGGCCATCTGTCCAAAAGTTGAAGTTGAGCCAAAAGTGGACCTTTCAACAGGATAATGATCCTAAGCACACTGTCAAATCCACCAAGGAATGGCTCAAAAAGAAGAAATGGAATGGTCTAGTCAAAGCAATTGGATTTTGAAATGGGTAGTTCATGCAAGAAAACCCTCAAACATCTTGCAACTGAAATAAAAAATAATAACTGAAAAATAATAGCATCTGAGGCCAAGGGTGTATTGACTATTTAAACAGAAGAATATCACATCTATTCATATTTCTGTTGAATGAATGATTGAAAAAGCTAATTTTCCTTGTGGTTTTGTTCAAGTATATCAACTTTTTTTTAAATAAGCACTGTTTCAAAGATGATCAAATGTTTGCTTGTCAAAATAGGTAAAAAAAAGTCAACAATTTCCATGGGGTGTACTTATTTTTTCACATGACTGTATATAGATACCCAGGTGTGCTTGAGAAATATATCTACTATTATCACATTTTTGAGTTGTATGCCAAGTTGATTGTTTCACCTCACACTTTAGGTGCTGTTTTTCTTTATGTTGAGCTTGGCGGCCTGTTCTTCATTAGAGATGCACCTGTGTAAAGGTGTAAGAAAAAAACCTTTACTCTGCATCTCTCTTACTTCCAACTTATTATAACTGGGTTATTCCACCTTTGGGTCAAATGAGACATATTCACTGGTCAACTTTAGCAGAATAAAGAATCACTGTTTTTACTGTCCTATAGCTCTGTATAGGTCTATAGGTCTATATTTATTGCTCACATGGTTTGGGAGAGGGAACATGCTTTGCTCTTTGCCAAAAGGGGTGGTGTGTTGAGATCCTGCATACTTCTCACCTTCCACTAACATCTCCTCATAGTGAGTAAGTTTACAAGCACAACTGGTATCAATTAGGATACCATTCCACTGGAACACATTTGTTTTTCTTTTATGGCATACCCTGCGTGAAGCAGCAGCCAGAGCGGCAGTGAAGCCATTCTCATGGTCTTGTTTACATGGTTTATTTTAATTCACTTATGGTGATTTATTTTAATTCACTACTGAATTTTAGTTCAGTAAATGAGGATATTTATTTATTCTACCAATAGAGTACATATTTCCATAAAGCTGTTTCTGAATCTGTTTCTCAGGCAATGTGAAACAGATCATGAGGAGCTCCATGGCTACCCCTAAACAAACTAACAGATAGTAACAAGATGTTTTTGGTTCAAGGATTCCAAATTAAATAATTATTTCTGTGTAATAATGAGTCACTTTGTATACTAGCAGTCGCACTATGGGAATGTAAGACTGAAGTAAAGCAAATAAATAACCAGCACTAGACATGCAACTAGTGTACTCTCTTTTAACTCTCTTAAAATGTCATTTGCTAAACTTACTATAAAAATGTCTCTCTGCGTTTGCCAACCAAAATATTTCCCACAGTCCAAGCTCACTGCAGTGCAGTCTCTATGGGCCTCTGAAGTCAAGACTGCTGCAACATAGTCCCTTTGGACTTCCACAGAGCCCAAACTTGGATTGAATTGATAACATGGCAGTCAACAGCTGCTATTATAGATATGTATTATATGCACAGCAGAGTCATGTCTTCTCCACTCAGAATCATGAATTCAGTGAGACATTTTAAAGCCTCTGTAAAGCTCTTTGTGGCTTTATTCCCTATCTGAAACCCCCTTCACACTATCTTGGTTTGAGGTTTGAGTCTACTGTAGGTCAGCTTCTGAGTGTATTACGAGGGAAGTGTTTCACATCTCTCGCTAAACATATTTATGCAATGGAGTCGGCCAGAGGTATGACGATATACTGATATGATTGTATACTGTAGGAAGAAAATATGAAATAGTCATATAGTTAAAGTTATGCTATCATAATACAGTTTCAGGAAACTGGTAGAGAACCAGCATAACCTCCTTTAGTAGCAACGACTTTCCCCAAATGTTTCCTGTGGCTGCAGATCAGATGAGCATTATGGTGAAGAGATATTTTTCAATTTTTTTTTTTTTTTGCACAAACAGCACCATTTTGGTCATGCCACACCATATCAATTGGACTGTTCTTGATTCAGTGTGTTTTGGATCTTGTTACATCATCAAGCTCAAGGGTAGAAGCTCCAAACCATGATGCTCCCACCATCATGCTTCTCAGTTGGGATGAGATGTTGGTTTTGGTTTGCAGTGCTTTTTCCGTTAAAATACAGCATTGTGAATGGATATAAAGCCTATCTCACAGTGGATCTGAAGTATCTCCCGGGAACAGTGGGTGTTATGCACAAACACAGCCAGGATGGGACTCTGAATTCAAAATAGTTGTTTGAAAAGTTGCTGTTAAAATGTTCTGTTACAATTTTTGATAGAATTTTTGTTAAAGGTAGCAGTCCATTAAAATATGAGTTAATTAATAACTAAATAGTTTAAAAATATATTTATTTTTTGTCAAACTTCTTTATAATAATTTTCATTAATACATTAAAAGATATGAACAAATCATTAGTTATTCAGAGTTTGGCAATGAGCAGTAAACATTGCTACATGTTTTTAAATGTTTAAAAATCATTTGAGGAAATAAAAAAGAAGTACAGGTAATTCTCCCTCAAGTACTCAATCACTCACTCACTCACTCACTTAACCACTCACTCACATTCAGTAACCACTTCATCCTGGTCAGGGTCAGGATGGATCCAGAACCCAGGAGGCACCCTTAAACTCACACCCAAGCTCAAGATCAAACTGGAGATCCTGGAGCTGTAAGGCTGAAATGATTACAAGTAATTCTAAAGTTCACAAACCTTTTCTTCTAACTGTATACATTATTACCACAGTCTGGGAAATTTCCTGAACACTAAGAGCAGAGTCCTAGTTGGACACAGCCTCTTCCTGGCAAAACCCTTCTGACTGATGTCCTGCATGTGGATGGGGTTGATTGCACTGTGCATTTGAGCTTTAGGTGGTCTCTAAACTGCAAACAGATTGCACTCACTTTCCTCCTTTATGACATGATACTGAGTCACACTTTTCAGAACTTTTACTAGACTAAATTTCTCTGAGTCAGGGAAGGAAAGCAATGTTTTTTTGTTCACAGACGCATGGATATGATCAAATGAGTATGCTTTTACAAATAAATCTCTTTCTGGCCTGCTCAGAATTCTTTTTCAGAGTCTTTTTTAAGGGTGCAACGTTTTTTGCCCGTTTAATCAAGAAAATTTTAATACTGACCTTTGTTCATATATGAAATTCTCATATCTTTTAAACATGACAGAGTTATTTTAGAGTAATGCTATTTAACTGACATATTAATATGGATTAGCTCTAAAACCCATAGCGCATATATGCTCTATTCTATACTTCTATAAGCTATTTATAATTTGATATTCAAAATATATGAAAAATGTTCAGATAAGTCAAGTCAAGTGGCTTTTATTGTCATTTCAACCATATACAGCTGGTACAGTACACAGAACCATGGTGCTACATAAAACAACACACTAACCACATGAGACAACACAGAACTAAATAAGATCTACACGTTTCTACATAAAGTGCACGTGCAAACGTGTGCAAACAACACAAGACAGTACAGTAACTACTAAAACAGGAAACGTTATCATTCAAAACCTTACAATTAAAAAATTTGAATAACCAATAGATAAATAAATTCTGTCAATGTGAGACAGATGTTTGAATTAGAATGCTACTTATTATGTACTTATATGCCACTTATAATGTTATTGATAGTCTTGGATAATAGTTTCTGTCCAATGAGTAACTTTTAAATATATGAATAAAAAATATAGTTCTAGTGGTGAAATGAAATATTACTTTATAAATCTTTGTATATGACTCAGCAGATTTTATGTGATAAATCATCCTTTTAATCAATTGTCATTACAGATGAGGAACTATCATATTCTGTCTACTTCTAGTGAGATTGCAATGACAATTCCACATAACAAGAAAAATCCAGTGCTGATTACTGAAGAAGTTTTACCATGATTTCATATCTCTTATTTCCCCTTTTGGGAAAAACATCCTTGTCCTTTTTCTAAACAAAAACATATTCAGACAGTTAACATTACCAGGAACCTCTGGCAGGCAATGAGCAAACACTTCAGAAAGCATTTGTCCTAGTACATAAACTGGAAATGGGAAAAGTAAATTACATTAAATGGGCCATTTTCCTAACTGTGGACTCCACCCAGTCCCAGCCTCATTTAAAATTCACCAGTGAAAGTATTTTTTTAATGAATCTCAAACCTCAGATGAAGATACTACTGTGTTTGCCTGATTAGTCACTAGCACTACGAACAGTTTACCACTAGCCATTGCTAGTGAATCATTTTTACCACTAATTTCCCAAATCTCTTACCTGCCATCTCTCCAGCAGGGAGGGTGAAGGCTAACATGTGCTTCCTCTGAGAAGCCAGTCAGTATTAAATTTTTGATCTGCTGCCCATGCTGCGTCACAGGAAGCGTAACACCCGGTGAAATGCACAAGGAATCCAACCTCTGCATGGAATCCAATCCTCTGCATACATGAACTCACAAATACCAACAATTAGTTAGTTTTGCTGTGATTGACAGTGAAATGGGAGTGAGAGACAGTTATGCCATCCCTCCCACCCAGAAAGTATGGCCAACTTTATTATCTTCACATGCAAATGCTTTTCTATTGCGCCATATGGGAGCAATGCCACATGTTTGTATGTATGTATGTATAAAATTATAGGCACTGACTCAAACCTACAGTACATGTCCAGAATGATTGGTACCCTTCATTAAACTAATATATATATGTATGTATGTATATTGTTGAAATATATGGTGATACTTCATATGTGTACATAGGGTGTGTACACTTTTGTATATCCTTTGGTTTGTTCATGTGAACTGCCCTCTTCATTTCAGACCACAGTTTCAGTAGAGTTCATATACAGAGAATGAGATGATTTTGTATTGTTGTTGTTGTTGTTGTTGTTGTTGTTTTAAATCATTTCAGTGTTGATTCTGATGTTTTGGGCCTTTATCTTGTTGAAAAAGTCATCCTAACTTCCTGGCAGAGGCAACCAGATTTTGGGCTTAAATATCCTGGTACTTAGCAGAGCTCATGATACTGTCAGTGTTTACAAAAATCCATGAACCACCAACCACAAAACAGCTCCAAGTCATTCAGCGATCCACCAGCAGATTATACAGTGAGTATGAATGCATTTGCTTGTCTACAGTCTCATGCTGATAGTTTTCATGACCAAAAAGCACAATTTTGGTCTTATCTCACCAAAACAAATGATTACAACTGTAACGCCAATGATGCCCACATACTGAAGTTCAGATGCTGCAGTATGTGGATTTCTCTCAGAAAGGCCTTCTTTCTTACAATTCTTTAAAACAGCTTATTTTTTTAAAATTATTTTGTTCTTACAGAGGTGATGTCTAGTGGTTACATTTAAAATGTGAAAACTCTAAGAATCAACTAGTCTGTGCAGTCCTAAAACCATCGTCCTGAAACCATTATGCCATGCATAATGTTTTCATTTACTGATTACTAACATATCAGATAAGTAAGTTGATGTATAGTTCGAAACATTTGGAATAATTTCAAATGATTAAGTATATTTCTTGCTTGTGTTCACACTTTCACCCACAGTTTCACCCATCTGAATTTTGCTGTTCTGAAAAGAAAAAAAACCCCACAAAAAACAAACAATACCACCACCACCACCACCACCATCAACAACAACCATAACAATAACAATAACAACAGGAAAATTCTTATACCTCACAAATGCTGTTGTTAAAGTCAATTATTTTGTTGATTTTATTACTTGGGCCTTTAATGATTCATCTAACATACTTTACCTGAGCCAATGAAGACTTTAGTAAAGCCCTTAAAATGGCACCATGGATTTCCCCTGTTGTAAGGACAATGACAAGGGGAAATCAGTGAGGGTGTATTCGAAACCATACTGGAATTCAAGCACTTGTGCTAAAGTTTCACCTGTGATGATTGTATACTGAACATCTGTAACATAATTGTTAGCATATTGTAGCTGTATGTTCTTTTATAGCCATTGCAATGACTAAAAAATGCAAACTGAACACAGACTCTGTTTCTCTTACTTAATCTGATTCACAGTCACGGGTCTGTTCCAGATGGACTTCTTTATTTTCCTCACAAACAAATTCCTTTGAGAGACAAAGCTGGCTAACATGGCGAGATTGAAATCAGTTTGTTGTTATTCATAGTGGTTTTAAATGAGATCAGGGTCACTTGACATTGCTCACCTCAGTTAATTCAACCATGTGATTAATGAAGCAAATCACATCCAATTGTGAAAGGAATGAATTCTGAAAAGAGAATGCGAGAAAAACTAACTGAAAACTATGCTAAACACATGCAATATAAACTATTATTCTGAGTTAAGTGTCCTATTCATGTAGCCCTTCTCCTGTCTGCTGTTTTGTTCAAGGACTTACATTTTTCCACTGCAACAGGATACAGGAGATGGAACAAACTATGCAACACGAAGTGAGGTGGAACACTGTGAAAAATTCAGGGTTTGCTAATTATACAATCCAGTAATCATGATTTATAGTATATCAGTCAGTATATGATAGAAGATGAATAGCATACATTAAGATTTGTTTGGATGTTATAATTTGCATCAGTTGTTTTTTTTCTTTGCTTTTCACCATGTTTTTTAATAAATGGGATAACATTGCTATTTCTTCAGCTTTTCATATATGAACATAATCTCTTGGAATAAAAAAAATACATAATAACATTATGTAATACATACAATAATACATTGCAGTGCTCCTGTGGAACTGTAATTTCTCTGAAAAATAATTAGCATTTGTTGCCAATGGACTGACATCTCACCCAGGGCATATTACTGGCCTGTCTCTAGTGCTAACTGGATAGGCTATGACTGTGACACTGAACAAAAAGATGAATGAATCAATCAATCAATTAATGAATGAATCAATGGTTAGCATTTGTGGGAAGAGCAATTCAAATGCTCGTGTTACAAATGCAACCATGACCATGACGACTACATTCACATGCGTGTGTTCACTCACACACACACACACACACACACACACACACACACACACACACACACACACACACACAAACACACACACACACGCACACACACACACACACACACACACACACACACACACACACACATACTGCAAATGACTTGATGAACTACTCACTCAGAGGTCAAGTAATGCTTAGTCAGAGGCAAACACACACACGCACACGCACACACACACAGCATCTTTGATTAACTCCAGATGTGCAGGTGTGGCTGTAAATGTGGAGGCCTATTAAAACCCCAACAGCACAAAGAATCAGCAAAGTGGAATTTCTTTATTACTATAAACACTAAACAGGCATATGTTATCACACATTAGTGACATCTTGTGCATTATTTCCATGTTATGAGCCCAGTCATAGCTCAAGAAAAGATTATGGATTAGATTTACATCCTATAAAATAACATCTAGCATTAATGAGACTATTCTTGATTCATGTCTGGCAAAAAGTTTTTAGTAAAATAAATACAGGGATTTGTAGTAGTGAATCATTTAATAGCTACTTTAAAGGAATAATAAAGTCTCTCTATCCACTGCGTGTGTCCATAGTGCATGTGTGATTTCATGGGACATTAATTTCCACCCGGTTTTCTGTATTGAGAAAAAAAGAGAAAACAATGGAGATTCACTTATAATAGACTTTTGAGGGCAGTTGCTGAACTCTGTGAATAAAGGTTTCTATTCCAGAAGAATATAATGCAAATCAAAACAACATTAAAAATCTTAGTAAAAGAAAAATATAAGAGAAAGTCTTCCGAAAACTGTTTCATTTTACTGTTAATATGTAAATATTTTGCTGTTTACTGAGTATATTTTTTCTCAGTGTTACAACAGTGGAGCAACACAGTAAAAAGGAACTATGGTTTTTTACATTTTCAGTAACGTCTTTGATGGTACCTATGAACAGTCAGACCCATATAATGCATAGCCACTTATTCTTATCTCTGAAAACATAGGTCCATCACCAGAAGAACACATTCAACATGTTCTGTAAATGCTTTGTACTGGGCAGGGTTGCAGAGGATCCAGATCATGTCCCAGAAACACTGCAGTGTGAATACACCCTGGATGGAATGCCAGTCTATCGCAGGGACTTTTACGAGCAATTACGAGTAGCCAATCTGCCTACTAACATGTTTTTGGTAGGTGGGAGGAAACGGGAGAACCCAAAAGAAACCCACAAGGACACAGGGAGAATATGTGAAACTCCCATCAGTTGTGAAGTGGCAACATGCAACAGAATACATCAGCATGTTCTATAAAATAAGTTTTTCACATTATTAACTGTACACACAGTTGCTCATAGACTTCAATTATAAATGAGATTAACTGGTTTATGTTTTTTTTGTACAAGAATGAATTTCTCGAATTCTTTCTGTTGAAAAACATAGAATACGTTTATCATCCAACATGTAATATATAAGGCTTGCCTTGTGCAATTATTAGCCCTGGAATGCATTGTTTGTGTGGTGAGGTTCAGGTTTCGTCACACAAGGACCTAGTTTAACTGGTATGAGGAAACCGTGTCTGAGTTTCAGTGGAGGAATGAATTAATAGGCCAACAGCTTCTTAAGAATTCTAATTATGTGTAATCAATTGGACTTACCAGACTCTCTGAGGAGTTTGAGCTCCAGACAAGATTCGAGCCAGACAAAACATCATTACATTAGTGAAACTCTTTCGCCCTCACAGCGAGCATTACGTAGCAGCCTTACAGCATGACTGAAAGAACATCAAATGATTTCCTTTCAGAATGAGACGATTTCCTGTGAAAACAGAGTCTGGAGTTCATACAGCTCTCTTGAGACATTTTGAAGATTGGAGGATATCGAAATAAGTTTCTGATGAGTCAGTTCCATCTGCAGTTTCAGAATTGTAAGAGAAATAAAGTTTTGTGGCGATAGATAACAAAGTCAATATAGCATGAACCATATTAGGCAATGGTTTTGACGCAATAAACCCATGATCACAGTTCCATCAAAGTGGAAATAATCCTCCCTAGTTGGCGGAGGGCTTAAAAAAACCACAATTTCAATTTACTAATCTACAAAGAGTAATACAGAATAACTACCACCACATTTTAAGATGGAACAGTGTGAATCTAAATAGATGCAACGCAGTGTTCAGCCTTTCTTTCTGTGATTAGTCAATGTACAAGTGGTTGGGATACAAGACATAATTGTCTGTTAATTGTTTCACTCACAAATATGTGATTTAAAATCCATTTGCCATTGCGAAAGACCAGAGAATGTTCTTAGTGCTGCTGAACATGTCATGTACTAACATTTTCTAACTGAATGTGGGTCAGGTTCTGCTTGAAACTGGATCAAACCCAGAAGTCTTTGCAAATTGCTGGGGAAAAAAACAGGGTAGCCAAGCAAATCTCAGCTTCACACTAAAGAAAAAAAAATTGATTGACAGTAGTTTAATGTCAGCTCTACATACACTGACTGTCCAGTTTATTAGAAAAACCTGTACCCCTACACATTCATGTAATTATCCAATCAGCCAACCATGTGGCAGCAGCACAATACATGACATCATGCAGATACAGGGCAAGAGCGTGAGTTGAATGTTCATATCAAACATCAGAAACAGAAAAATATGAAAATGGGATTTTAAAACACAAGTTACAGAGAGTTACTGAGTTTACAGAGAATCGTGCAAAAACAAAAAACATCCAGTGAGCAGTGGTTCTGCAGGTGACAACTGCAAGGAAGTGGTAGCTCAGAGGTTAAGACGTTGGACTTCTGATTGGTAAGTTGTGAGTTCAAATCCCAGCACTGACAAGCTGCCACTGTTGGGCCTCAACTGCTTAAGTGTATAAATGAGATCATTGCAAATCACTCTGGATACGGGTGTCTGCCAAATTCTATAATGTAATGTGAGAGATGGGAGGAGAATGGCCAGACTGGTTAGAGCTGATCATGGAAACTGGATAGTGGAAAAACATTACCTGGTCTTATTCCAGTCTTCAACTGTCAAGTTTAGGTGAGCCTGTGTCCACTGTAGCCTCAGATTCCAGGATAGGAACCACTTAAGTCTTCTGCTGCTGTAGCCCATCCACTTCAAGGTTCAACTTTGCACTTTTTGATATGAGATGCTTTTCTGCTCACCACAGTTGTAAAGAGTGGATATCTGAGTTCCTGTAGATTTCCTCTCAGCTTGAACAAGTCTGACTATGCTCCTCTGATCTTTCATTAACAAGGCACTTCCACCCACAGAACTGCCACTCACTGTATATTTTTTTTGTTTTGGTACCATTCTGTGTAAACACTAGAGACTTTTGTGTATGAAAATCACAGGAGATCAGCAGTTGCTGAAATACTCAAAGCTCTTTTCAGGCACCAACAACCATGCCACGGTCAAAGTGTGCAGGTATACAGGTATTCCCAATAAACTGTACAGTTTAGAGTTTATACACTGTAGAGTGTATGTATCAGTAATCAGTTAAACATTATACCTGGATTTTCAATATGATACATGTCCTTATTAGGGACAAAATAATCATTATCATCCCTGCATTTAGAAATTGGCTGCCTATTATGGGCAGTGCTTGTGTTGTCATTCAAAAATAAGCAGCTACTTTCCAAGCTGTCTTATCTTAGATACATTTAAAGTTGGCACTGAATGTGTACTTGTTGGAGACGTGAATCCAAAGATTTTTTTTGGGGAAAAAAAGAGTTTTAAAAACATAGTAGACAATACTTTCACAAATTTACATTAGTATTAGCACTTTTTAGTTAAAATGCTACCTAGCAACTGTACATACCAATAAACATGTATTGTTTTACTTTAATATTGTATTTATTTTTTTTCTTAAAATGGCCATAGTTTTCATAGAAATAACAAAATTTAGTCACACATCTAGTCAGCATTCATCTTGAAATTGGTGAGAAGCAGTTGACTAAGCGATGAAAAAGCAGAGTTCAGCAACAGGTGGGTGAAAAAGTTCTATGTAGAAAAGTATTCATTTATTATTAAGTTTGTGGAGCCTCTTCTGTGTTTACTCTCTTCAGCAGACTTGCCAACATGCCTCTCTCCCACTTGCAGTAAAGGTGCCTCATCTTTTATTCACAAGATTGGACCTCAGAAAGGGATTTATTCCAGTGTTATATGTTCCAGCTGTAACTGTACTATCTTTACTGTCTTCTGAGTGGAAACGCATAAATATGATCTGCTCTGTGTATCTGCTGAACACTGCAAATGCGCCTAAGCTGTGCTCTAAATCAGATGAAAGATGCCTAAAGTCCAGATTGATCTCAGGTTTTGTTTTTAAAAGGCACTCTGGGTTTGTTTTTCCTGAGCTGATACCAGATCAGCAGGGTTTCCAAATGAGTGTGCAGACATGATTGAGAAGGAAAAGGAAAAGGGTGTCACCCTAAAGAGACCCTGGTCCATAAATCCTGGCCTGAAGATTGTAAAATTCCAGAGAGCTAACCAGAGACACATGTCCAGTGTTTCCCCCTAATAGACTGATCTCAGTCAGAGGCCCAAGTACCTTGAGCTCTCTCACCTTTTGATCAGTTTCCTGTTAATTACCTTATATTAATTACGTAGTTCAATACCGCCATATTCTTCAATATTCTGTAACATCTCAGCATTTCCCATGTCCACAGAAACAAAATAAAGACCTCGGGATGATTAATATATGTAGGAGTCAACCAAATCTTCTAGTCACTAAAAATGTTAATTTGCTCCAAATGCCAGGTCTCATTCTGGTCATGTGAACTTGTTTCATGTTTTAGGTCACTTTCGAGTGAAAGCTCTAACTCTTTAATACATGGCCATATTAGTCTTTCTGGGAGGATGGAGCTTAACATAACAGTCTAGAATCAAAACAAGACCCGTGCAGGAAATCCTCAATCATCTGATTAACTTGTTTACATGTCCCAACATGTTTCCACAAGATACTGGTTTGATTTGGTTTGATTTTCAGGATTATTTAGGAGAAAAAAAACTCGGTCACACAAAAAAAATGCAGCTTGAACCAAAGACCGTTTTCACAAACTAGTGCTTGAGAACGTGATCCCACCACTATGCACACTATATGAACTCACAGGACCAGTTTTGCAAGCAGACATTCAACCTGTCCTGAAAGTACATAGCTTTTGGGAGGAAAAACTACGTTTTACACCAGAATCCTAAATTCAGTTACAGATTAATCCTTGACTTAGTTAATGATGATGATTCTTAGTTCAAAGTCGACACCTGTGTACACAGAGACCTCTGATTTCCTGACAATTAAGCAGTGAAGTACTAGTTTAAGCTTGTGTATGGGTTTTCCCCTGCACCTGATGCTTCACTCTAACATGACAAGGTAACTGAAACTGAAAGCGTAACTTCAACCAGCTGATTGTCTCTGACTTGTATTATGTCAGAACCACAAGACACAGCACCCTTTCAAAGTATTCAAAATGTTTCCTCTAGCTGTTCCTCCAGTTCGAGCTAATCTGGGAAAACCAGATCCATTTGAAATGTGAATTGAATGATGGGGAATCCCAATGTCTAAACCTGATAGACATATCTGAAGCTGCTAGCCTCTATGCCTTGGGTAAAAATAAACAAACAAAGAAAGTGTTCTTTTTTTAAAACACTTGTTTTTCATAAATACACAAAAAGGACATCATATTGAGTCAGATGATGCGACACAAAGAAGGAAGACAAACAGGAAGCTTGAGGGAGAAGAAAAAAAAAAGCTGAAGTCTATTCAAAAACCTTCAAAATGTAGAGTGTTTATTACACTAAAGGTTATCTTTAGATTGAGGTGTCTACATGCAACATTAGAAACACATTGTGTGGTGTTCCAAGGAAAGGACAGACATAGAAAAGCAGTTAATTGTTATGACTGACACTATAATTATACCCAAAGGTGGACACTGTGGCTCCCGGCAGCACTCGAGAAAACACGCTCGGAAAGTCCCAACTCCTGTGCAAAACATGGAAATTAATGGAAATATGGGACTAAGGAATTAGAGTGACAGAGAAACAGAAAATGAGTTGCAGTGGGAGAGCAACTGTGTGCAAATAAGAGTCTAAAAGGGGCTTTTAGTGACGCGCTCTAAATTTCCACAAAGGCCAGTTGCCGCCTCTGCTTTACACAGCTCATGGACCATAAATAATGGCAGTAATCTTTGAAAGCTTCCCTACATGTAACCATTACAAACGCTGGAATCCACCAAGAAGCCCATCCTGATAACACGTAATCCCTCACACACCTCCAGCCCAGCGCTGCCATTAGAGAACACAATGCTATCAGCTGATTAAGAGGGAAATTTGTACTTTCCACATTCAAATATGAGACAGGTGCTCCTAACCTGTCGCTCAAGTACGGATATTCAACAAGCGTTATTATGATGATAACGACAACATTTACCTGTTGAAATAAAGTGATTAAAGAGACAAACTCCAATAAAGAATTAAGGATAAAATAAGACCACAGAAAAGGTTTTGGTGAGAATCATGAATTGAAGTTTACTCTATTAAAATGATAAATTGCACATTTGAAGACAGCAAAGCATGAGTGAATGGGGGTAGTTTTTGCTTTAGGAACTTGGCAAAAAATGTCAATTTACAAGTGCAACATGACAATAAGAATCTTCCACAACTACCTGTGTAAGCATTGTAACATTATTTACACTAAGCGCACACGCCCCATAAAGACAAAAACGGCATGAAATTGAAACAATTCAAAATTCTAGTCTTAACAACTGAACAGAAACAGTTCTAAACCAAGAGCTCATACGCTTTAAATCTACAGTATCATAACCAGCACACATACACAAAATGAGAAGGTAGGGTGAGCCGATAAACACTCTTCCACCCTGCCTGCCTTGGAGATCCTGTTATAATAATACAGGGTATTAAGAAAACAAAACCAAAATATCCCGAACCTCTCCATTCAGAAAGTAGGAAATAGGAATCTCAGTTCAGGGTGGAATGCTGTCCTGTAATGGAAAAAAAATGTTGAGAAGAAATAGTTGTGAACAATAACTAATTGTTGTCCAACCTTAAGATACTGAACGGTTCTTTTAAGGAAGATTTCTTAAAATAAATTCCCTTCAGTAAATGTCCTACAATGCCACCAGTCAAGGCAGATTCGCTCTTACTCCTGCACAGCAGAGTTCATGGTGTTGTGAATGCTGGCATGTTTAACAAGAGCCTTTGTTTATTGTGATTGGTCAGCACAGGTCTCCATGGGGCTAGGCGCTGCACCCTCATCATTACTGCTATCCACTTCCTGGTCCAGAGTGGCCTCATCGTCTAGCCGCTGGCTGGTGTAGTCTGTGATCTCCAGAAAGCCGCTTGGCTCCACCACAACGTTTGACTGGCTCGAGTCAGGCATGATGGAGTACTGAGGAATCACCTACAAGAGACAGGGAGAGAAAGAGAGAGTAAGGGTTTATTTGCAAAACAATACAACAGTGGTCTCATTATGCACGCTTTCCCATGTATGATATAAAGGGTAAAAACTCATTAAATCACAATGGAAAATAATAAGTAATAGAAATAATGTTTTGTACAAGACTGTGACCACATACATGATCAGTCATAACATTAAAACCACCCGCCTAATATTATGTAGGTCCCCCTTGGGCCACCAAACCAGCTCTGACCTGTTGAGCCATGGACTCCACAAGAACTCTGAAAGTGTGCTGTGGTATCTGGCACCAAGGCGTTAGCAGCAGATCCTTTAAATCCTGTAAGTTGTGAGGTGGGCCTCCATGGATCGGACTTGTTTGTCCAGCACATCCCACAGATGCTCGATCAAATTGAGATCTGGGGAATTTGTGGGCCAAATCAAGATCTAGAATTCTCCATCATGTTCCTCAAACCATTCCTGAACAATTTTTGCAGTGTGGCAGGGTGCATTATCCTGCTGAAAGAGTCCACTGCAATTAGGGAATACAGTTGCCATGAAGCAGTGTACTTGGTCTTCAACAGTGTTTAGGTAGAAAATGTGCTGACAATTTGTGCTACAGTAGCTCTTCTGTGGGATCAAACCAGATGGGCTATCCTTCATTCCCCACGCGCATCAATAAGCATTGGATGCCCATGTCCCTGTCTCTGGTTCACCAATTGTCCTTCCTTGGACCACTTTTGGTAGGTAATAACCACAGCATACCAGGAACACCCCACAAGATCTGCCGTTTTGGTGATCTTTCAGCACATCAACTTTGAGAACTTTGCGTAATATATCCCACCCCTTGACAGGTGCCAATAGGATTAACGAGATAATCAATGGTATTCACTTCACCGGTCAGTGTTTTTAACGTCCTGGCTGACCTGACTGGTAGCAATAATGGCCATGAGATCAAGTAAATGTTTATTTATTTATTTATTAGGTATGCACACATCTGCTAATCAGGACTAAAACTCAGGTCATGGTTTTAGTGTTTTTTTTCTTTCAATAATGCATTCCATTACTAAATTCCAACAGTCTATGTTCCTGTACAAAAAATAAAGACAAACACCAACAGGAACAAGGAAGGGAACCATGTTCGGGGAAAAGAAGTAGTCACAATGGCCCTGGGAAGATGGCACAAAAGAGATCTGCTCCCCTACTAATGTCAGTCTGCTCTTAGGTACTTCCAGTAGCGTGTGAGCAGGGGTGTAGGGCCGTAGGAGATCAGAGAGACAAGATGGGGCGAGGCCATGTTATGCTTTTGTAAGTGAGAAGTAGGAGCTTGTATATGATACTCTGTGAAACAGGTAGCTTTTGTAGTACAAGTATAATGAGTGCTGAGTGTTTGGTATGACTAAGGACTTTAGCAGCTGAATTATGAATGGGTTGGAGTCTGTTTAGGTAATTACAGTAATCTACTGTAGAATGAAGTTATAAGTAAGGGTTGAAGCCGTGCAGAGTCGATAAAAAGTGACTTTTGTTAGCAACATATTATGGGGCTCATCTGGAACTGCGTTGTCAAAAATTACACCGAGATTACAAATATTTGTAGAAGGTTTACATCTCTATAAACTGAAACATCCCTATAAACGGAAAATTCTGGAATTTCTGTCACACTGCAGCTCTCACTGCCACACTAGGTAATGCCAGTATTTTGCGAATTCAGAGGAACAGAATTCAGCTGTTTCCAAACACTTTTACATGGAACTGACATTAGGCAACGTTACCATCTTGCAAGATCATTAAAAAGATGATGCACTTCCTTTCCATCATTGTCAAGCAAAAGGTCGACTGATGTCAATCTAAAGATATCACGAACATGCGACTCTTGTGGTTGACGGGTAAGAAAGCTGTATCTGGTGACTTCATGTAGAACATTACATGCAAAATGTGAATGGATTTAATTCGTCCCCGAGTATAAGGCTGTTGTTGTTTTTTTTAAACTTTTGTAAAGTATATATAGAAAAACTGCATTGTATGTAGTTATTACCCCAATTAATTACTTTTTTTGAACCAGTGTGAAAATATTTAGCTTATTATCCTTAAGGGTATTTCTCTGTTTTTCGATTTTGGATGAATATGTGCTCATTGTGAGAGTGTCAGCTTTCTGACACAAACGTGAACTCTCCAAAGCATACTGAGTTTTAAACTGTTAAATACTGTATCTATTTTTTTTTTTAAATTTAAAGAAAACAATTGTTTTGTCCTGTTACTTTTTTTTTAAATAAAAATAAAAGTGAACAAAAGTGAAGTGTTTTGCCATTAACTATCATTGTGCAACAATTAATCGCTACCAAACAAACACAACTCAATACAGATGTAGTTAGTGCACCACTCTGATATATTGGTTATATGGTGAATGGTCAGCACTTACATAGCGCCTTTTTTATTTATTTATTTATTTTTTTAAATAAAGTTAGTGGTTCTACGCAGTGCTTTATAAGTTTACTGGTTCTCCTTCACACACTCACACACCAATGGTAGCAGAGCTGCCATGCTGCCTATATATAGTATAGTATAGAAGTAATAATAGTATATCAGTTTTGATATAGCACCAGGCAATAGTCTTTTGTCATGGTAAAAGCTTTACTATGTCTGTTACACACCTAGCTAGAAAACATCATTCGATAAAGAGCATGTACCCCAGACAGTGGATTATTTTACGTTATTAAGTAGTAAGGCAATGTTATGTCATGTATTGGCGTTATTATGATCACCCTTCCTTTTGCATTGCAGATTGTCTTCATCAATACTTTAACTTTAAAAGCTTATCCTACTATAAAACCTGTTTTTGAATTTAAATTAAAATTTGCCTATTTTTGGTTGAAAGAATTGAAACCCTCAGTAAATACAACAATTACAACAGGGCTATACGAGTTATATAATTATAAATAGACTGTCACACAGAAAAGCAAGTGGCTGTTCACCTGTATAATGTCCGATTCTTTGCTCTTCTGGATGCGTCCAAAGGTGGCATGTGTGTGCGAGTGTGTGTGTTTGGAGCTGCTGATGAGCGGAGACGTAGAGGCAGCTTTGCTGAAGGTACTGCAGTCACTGGATGAGTCCACCACCACGGCCTCTGTGCCTGGTTCGATCTCCGCCTCCATCATGGAGATCTTCAGGATGTCAGAGACGTTGGGCTTCTCCGAGCTGGACTCGGCCTGCAGCTTCACTGCAGCTTCACCGCTGCTGCTGGACACGGGAGGAGCCCCAAAAGTGATTTTAGTGACTGCTGCTCCTTGTGTTATGATTGGCTGCTGCACCTGTCACAGAAAGTGAAAGAAAAGAGAGAAATAAAACCCTCAATATTCAAATGGTAAGCCAAATCATCTCTGTGTATGTGTTTCATGTGTGCTAGGTTTGTGTGATTTCTTTTTATTCCAGATGTTTCCAGATTGTTCCAACCTGGCTGCTGCTGCTGCTACTGGATGCTTTATCTGAGGCCACGGGATGGTGGGCCTGCAGTGGTGGGGGCTGGGAGAGCTGTGTGTGTGTTTTTGGTCGGTTATGTGAGCTTGGTGCCTGCTGTAGTCGGGGCAGCTGTGGAGTATGGACAGCTTTAGTGGGGGGAGTGTGCTGGGCTCCAGATCCAGAGGGAGCCGAAAGAGAGGGAGCAGGAGAGGCGGAGGGTTTATCTGCCCGTGTAGTCGCTGCTGGAGCTGGAGGTCTGGCACTGGGACTGATTTTGGAGGCCTCAGTCTGGCAGAGAGTTGACTTGGTAGGTGTGGATATGGAAAGTACCAGGGGCTTGTTAATGGTGTGTGTGGGGATGCGGTGCTGCTGTAGAGGGGGAGGAGGAGGGGGTGGGGCTGGGGCCGGGGCAGAGGGATTTACTGATCTGTAGAACAGTCCAGTTTGAGGGTCCAATGTGTCACCTTCCAATTCTCCCTCCTCCACTACGGCCTGCTCCTCCAGGGGCTTGCCAGCACCTGCCTGCAATGTGCGCACAAACACACACACACACACACACACACTAGTCTCTCTTTCACTAGCAAAACAGTCACAATCTTTAAGGCTGTGTTTCTATAGCAACGCAAATTACATCTGCTTGCTATAGTAATGATGCAGGCAGGTGTACACCGAGTATTTAAATGCAGGCAAAAATGTGAGATTTTGCTGTGGGTCAGGTTTTACATCAAGCCTTCATCAACATAGTTGACATGTAATTTTAGTACGGAAACATGCTATTTGGAACGCAACTCATGTTTTCTTCACACATTTCTGAAGTTAAAAGTCAAAGTGTTCAACTGAGTAGAATGCCCACATAAATTACTATGCTTTATACAATTTTATACCATGGTCCTTCAGATTACTCGATTCTGATTGGCTGGAATGTGTGCGTTAAAACCGTGTGTATATACATATATATATATATACACACACACAAACACCACAGGTAGTTCCGGTCACTGTTCTAAATTAATGCACTGCCTATAAACCAGTGGTTCTTAACTTTTTCAGCGTGAGGCCCCCCTTGTGTAGCGTGCATCCCTTTATGGCCCCCCAGAGTCATCAAATTTTTTCCACACAAGGCTCTTCTCTATTAACTTTCTCAGCGAAGAGACTAGGTCCTCGATCAAAAAAACGTATCCATTTTAAATAATCTTAGGTTTTATCAGTGTGTGGCTAACAGTAACAGGTAAAATTATTATTATTATTTTTTAAATGTTACAGAATTTCTATGCCCCCCCGCCCCCCAAACTCGGTATACTTACAGAGATGACCACACAATACATTTTTTTTTCAAATGACCATGGCTGTGAAGGCTACACCTTTTACAGGGAGACCTCTGAAGGGTCCCCTTTGTAGGGGTAGAGTAACGGCCATTTTGAAGACGTCCACAGTTTACAGCAATTTAATTTACCGCTTACAGTTCACGGAGTAAGATTTTATCATTTACAGTTACTGGCTATCAACATAAACAGTGA